>NC_052516.1:9614637-9806803 GCF_014356525.2 Nilaparvata lugens | reverse complement strand
ATAAGTGAATAAGCCAGTATACATTGTAATCTACATAAATAAAGTACTCAATCAATCAATTTCTCGACCCGGTCGTGTGTTGTTGGAAAGGATATTATTTTATACCCTTCTCAGAGAATCGACAATTATTTGTTGAAACACCTCCGATTTATGAAGTTATATCACAATTTTATATGTTCGTCATTCTAATTGCATTCAATCTTTATTCTCATTGATTAATTTTTTATACTTTGTAAAATTCGTTGAATAATTAGCATTACCGTCATTTAATGTGAATTAGTGTATAAGCCAGTAAATATTGTAACATACATAAATAAAGAACTCTAATCTAATCTCTCTCAAGTATTCAATATTATAATTTTATTCTTATGATTGATGTTAAATGAAGCTTACTAAAAATTTTAGTATCTGCCCTTCGTTTGAAGACTTGCATAAAGATTTCAAGATGTTCAGTTTTAACCCTGTTCTCAAAAATAAACAACAAACTGAATCACTTTTTTCAACAAACTTGTTCCTGACGCCATAAACTTCAAACTCCTGATTCCAGCAGCTAATACTAATAAACTATTAAATAAATTGTTATGGCCATCTGCAAAAGTTGTGCACCTTGGGGGTGATAAAAGTAAAACTTTTTACTGCGCTGTTTCTTCTCTGTGCTCTGTAGAAACCGAAAGAGTCGTGAAGAAAATAATATGCTTTTATCTCCATGCTCTTCCCGGAATTCGAATGTATTTTTTGTAACAAAGTATTAAGATTTGCTTCAAGGGAAATTCCTGACTAAACAAACAAAGTCAAGGGATAATGGGAACATAATGGTCTGTTGGAAATTAGATGTTGCTAAAGAGATGAGTTTATCTGTCTATAGGCCAAGTACGAACAAGATTTTCTAAGGAATGATGGGAACATAATGGTCTGTTGAAAATTAGATGTTGCTAAAGAGATGTGTTTATCTCTTTATATAAATAAAAGCGAAATGGCACTCACTCACTGACTGACTGACTCACACGCAGAACTAAAAATCTACCGGACCAAAAACGTTCAAATTGGTAGGTATGTTCAGTTGGCCCTTTGGAGGCGCCCTAAGAACGGATTTGGAAAAATTTCCAAAGATACGCCCAAAATTAGCGTTTTTTTTGCTTTTTCTCAGATTTATCGAGAACAAATAAACAGAATTGTTAAAATTTAGTACAGAAGCTGAGCTTGGATGTAATAATGTTGTGCTAGAAGGAATTCGAAATAACGCCAAAGATAAGCCCAAAATTAGCGTTTTTCAGGTTTTCTCAGATTATCGAGAACAAATGGACAGAAATTGTTCAAATTTAGTACAGAAGATCAGCTAGGGTGTAATAATGATGTGTTAGAAGGAATGTGCAATAACGTCAAAGATACGCCCAAAATTAGCGTTTTTCCAGCGTTTTTTTTGCTTTTTCTCAGATTTATCGAGAACAAATAAACAGAAATTGTTCAAATTTAGTACAGAAGCTGAGCTTGGATGTAATAATGTTGTGCTAGAAGGAATTCGAAATAACGCCAAAGATAAGCCCAAAATTAGCGTTTTTCAGGTTTTCTCAGATTTATCGAGAACAAATGGACAGAAATTGTTCAAATTTAGTACAGAAGATCAGCTAGGGTGTAATAATGATGTGTTAGAAGGAATGTGCAATAACGTCAAAGATACGCCCAAAATTAGCGTTTTTCCAGCGTTTTTTTTTGCTTTTTCTCAGATTTATCGAGAACAAATAAACAGAATTGTTCAAATTTAGTACAGAAGCTGAGCTTGGATGTAATAATGTTGTGCTAGAAGGAATTCGAAATAACGCCAAAGATAAGCCCAAAATTAGCGTTTTTTTGCTTTTTCTCAGATTTTTCGAGAACAAATGGACAGAAATTGTTCAAATTTAGTACAGAAGATCAGCTAGGGTGTAATAATGATGTGTTAGAAGGAATGTGCAATAACGTCAAAGATACGCCCAAAATTAGCGTTTTTCCAGCGTTTTTTTTTGCTTTTTCTCAGATTTATCGAGAACAAATAAACAGAAAATGTTCAAATTTAGTACAGAAGCTGAGCTGGATGTAATAATGTTGTGCTAGAAGGAATTCGAAATAACGCCAAAGATAAGCCCAAAATTAGCGTTTTTCAGGTTTTCTCAGATTTATCGAGAACAAATGGACAGAAATTGTTCAAATTTAGTACAGAAGATCAGCTAGGGTGTAATAATGATGTGTTAGAAGGAATGTGCAATAACGTCAAAGATACGCCCAAAATTAGCGTTTTTCCAGCGTTTTTTTTTGCTTTTTCTCAGATTTATCGAGAACAAATAAACAGAAATTGTTCAAATTTAGTACAGAAGCTGAGCTTGGATGTAATAATGTTGTGCTAGAAGGAATTCGAAATAACGCCAAAGATAAGCCCAAAATTAGCGTTTTTTTGCTTTTTCTCAGATTTTTCGAGAACAAATGGACAGAAATGTTCAAATTTAGTACAGAAGATCAGCTAGGGTGTAATATGATGTGTTAGAAGGAATGTGCAATAACGTCAAAGATACGCCCAAAATTAGCGTTTTTCCAGCGTTTTTTTTTGCTTTTTCTCAGATTTATCGAGAACAAATAAACAGAAATTGTTCAAATTTAGTACAGAAGCTGAGCTTGGATGTAATAATGTTGTGCTAGAAGGAATTCGAAATAACGCCAAAGATAAGCCCAAAATTAGCGTTTTTTTGCTTTTTCTCAGATTTTTCGAGAACAAATGGACAGAAATTGTTCAAATTTAGTACAGAAGATCAGCTAGGGTGTAATAATGATGTGTTAGAAGGAATGTGCAATAACGTCAAAGATACGCCCAAAATTAGCGTTTTTCCAGCGTTTTTTTGCTTTTTCCAGATTTATCGAGAACAAATAAACAGAAATTGTTCAAATTTAGTACAGAAGCTGAGCTTGGATGTAATAATGTTGTGCTAGAGGAATTCGAAATAACGCCAAAGATAAGCCCAAAATCTGCGTTTTTCCAGCGTTTTTTGCGCTTTCTCAGCTTTATCGAGAACAAATGACAGAAAATGTTCAAATTTACTACAGAAGATCAGCTAGGGTGTAATATGATGTGTTAGAAGGAATTTGGAATAACGCCAAAGATATGCACAAATTTAGCGTTTTTCCAGCGGTTTTTTTTTTGCTTTTTCCCAGATTTATCGAGAACTAATGAACAGAAAATGTTCAAATTCAGTACAGAAGCTCAGCTGGGGTGTAATAATGTTGTGTTAGAAGGAATTTGGAATAACGCCAAAGATATGCCCAAATTTAGCGTTTTCCAGCGTTTTTTTGCGTTTTCTCAGTTATTTCATCAAGTAATAGACAGAAAATGTTCAAATTAAGTACAGAGGTTGAGCTAGGGTCTAAAAATTTTGTGATGAGGTGACTTTAATATTTCATCAAAGATACGCCCAAAAAAAGCGTTTTTCTCAGCTTTTCTGCGTTTTCTTTGTACTTTGACTTTCTGATGGAATGAAGCATGCTCAAATGAAAAATGCAGGCGAGCAAAGCGAGCCCGCTGATCTCATTTCTGGACGATCCAGTAGGTGGTCCAGGGGGCGGAGCCCCCTGGCTAGACGGATTTGGCGAGCGATACGAGCCTGACGGCTAGTCTGTTCATAAGTACGAGAAAGATTCAATGGAGGGGCAATATTATTCAAGGTGACTTTGGATCAGAAATATTCTAAAGCAGAGTAAGTTTTCTCATCAAAAACATGATCATATGCAGAGAATTTCACTGTAGTGGGGTCCACGTTATAATGGCAGTAAATTTGATTAGATTGGAGTTCTTTACTTATGAATGTCACTGAATATTAATTTATGAATATACCGGCTTATAGATAAATTTACATTGAATGTCAGTATTAGCATAGAGAAACAATATCGTAAGTAGATATTCCATGGTATACAGCTTTTATGTCGCAACTTTTACTGTTATTTCAAGCCGATAGTCCTCGTAGTTCTTCCCCGTGAAGCTGTGTGACTCTTTTAGTCTCTCATACTTCTATAATTTTGCTGTAAATTCATCTATAATTTTGCTGTATTGTAAGCTATTGTATATAAGTGTATAAGCCAGTATATAATGCAATCTACACAAATAAAGTAGTCAATCAATCAATACTGAGCCGGTCGTACACTCTCACCCCAACAAAACATTAAAAATCGACAATAATCGACAGTAATCGGCTTGAGATAACAGTAAAAGTTGCGAAAGAAACGCCCTATACCATGGGATATCTACTTACGCTATTGTTTCTCTATGGTACTACTAAATATTCAACGAATCTCACAAAGTATGAGAAATTAATTAATGAGAATAAAGATTGAATCTGATTGCAATTTGAATAACGATAATAATTGTAATTTAACTACATAAATCGACGGTGTTTTAATGAATAATTGTTGATTCTCTGATTGTGTCGATTCACACGTGGAGGAAAATAGGGAAATAGCGTTGCCGATTCACCGCCTTCTATAGAGGATAGCTGATAGCAGTGTATATGTGACGTAATATTAACTGTTCATTCTTGTTTAAAATCAACAATAATATCTTATTGAGCAAGAAAATTCATCAAGAAATATTTTTCCGCCACACTGCACAGAAAGCAGCTGTTTTCCAGTCCTTACGTAGATCTGAAATACATTGTTTGCAGACGACTCTCGTCTGATGTCAGAACAGGTTTCTTTCCGGCCTAGGCCGGAAAGAGTACCCTTTCCAGCCGCTAACATGGAACTAAGAAGGTGATCAAAAAACAGCTGATCGAAAACCTTTTCATTATTTGTGTTCATTATTCAATAATTAAAACATTATAATAATATCATCTTATTGTCTTTCGAAAGAATAAAAAAGTATAAACTCAACCTCCACATAATTGATCATCAACTTTTAGGTTATTTAGACAAATCAGAATAAAAAATAAAAATACTTGGACAATTTCCTGATATTCAGATTACCTCGGATTTGCTAGAGCTATCACCTTCCACTTCTGTTTCGTAAGTGCTCAGTCAACAACTATTCTCATATATATATAATTATATTGTTTATTTTGTGTGTGGCGAAAAATAGCGTTCGCACCACGGGCAAAAATGTTTTTCCGGCTCTCAATCTTTTCTAGTCCTTGGCCTACGGCCTCGGACTTGGAAACCGATTTCGAGCCAGAAAAATCTCATTTTCTGCACTAGGTGCGAAATATACTATTCATTTTCAATATACTGGAAAGGAAACATACCTGAAGAGGCTTTTCATTCCCTTTTGAATGATTAATACTATATAATGTCAGTTTCGCTCTCATAACTTCCTCTCTGTACTTCTCCATCACTGTGTAACTCTCTCTCACTCTTTTTTCCATCTATCACACTTTTTCTCTCTCTCTTCTCTTCTGTGTTCCATTTTCCTCGCCGAACAATCTCTGGACGAGGTGTATGGTGGTGGAAAGATGATACATTTCCCGGATGAGTAGCCTAAAAAATTCAAACCTCTTCTGCCGGTAGGTACTCACTGTGAAATACTGTGTTGAAGTCTTTCATCTATCTATGACTCGCTCTGTATCACTCCTTCTCCTCTCATTCCTCACTCTTTCTCTCTCTCTCTCTCTTCTACTTTCTCCTAATATACTTTCTACATCGTTCAACATACCTTTCTCTCTATACCTTCTCTCCTTTCTTCTCCCTCTCTCTCTCTCTCTCTCTCTCCTCTCTCTCTCTCTCCACTCTCTCTCTCTCTTTTACTTTCTCCCTATATTTCTTTCTACATCGTTCAACATTCCTTTCTCTCTAGACCTCTCTCCTTTCTTCTCTCTCTCAGTCTCTCGCTCATCTATCTACCTCCAACTCGCTGTATCGCTCCTTCTCCTTTCATTCCTCACTCTTTCTCTCTTTCTCTTCTACTTTCTCCTCATATTACTTTCTAAATCGTTCAACATACCTTTCTCTCTATACCTCTCTCTCTCCACTCTCTCTCTCTTTTACTTTCTCCCTATATTTCTTTCTACATCGTTCAATATTCCTTTCTCTCTAGACCTTTCTCCCTTTCTTCTCTCTCTCAGTCTCTCGCTCATCTATCTACCTCCAACTCGCTGTATCGCTCCTTCTCCTTTCCATTCCTCTCTCTCTGTCTCTCTCACCAACTCTCTCTCTCTCTCCTCTCTCTCTCTTCTACTTTCTCCCTATATTTGTTCCTACATCGTTCAATATTCCTTTTTCTCTAGACCTTTCTATCCTATCTTCTTTCTCTCGCTCATCTATCTACCTCCAACTCGCTGTATCACTCCTTCGTGAGATAAGAGTTATGAAAGCAGCTTGACGCGTCTCGTTTCGGCTCCTCAAAACTATTGTCGTTTCAGTCGGTTTTTCTCATTGAATCAGCGTGATTCTTTCATATATAGTGTGTGAAAGTGTTATCAAGTTCATCACCGAATCTTGTTGCGATCCACCTCATATATTTTGCGCAATTGAGAAACTTTCAAATTAAAGTAACATGTTTCCATCGCCAAAAGCTCTACGAAGCGGTTCTAAGGCGCAGGCTTCGATAGATAAGGCTGCTGCAGGAGATAAGCGCCCAGCCGTGCCAGTAAATCAACGGTCGAATTCGGCCCCCTCTGCCTCTTCGTCCAAAGGTGGAAGCGATACGGTGGTGGGGGGAGGAGCGGCTCGAGAGAAATTCTCGGCATTCCTCTCCGATGACGAGTTCCTGACCAGGCTAGCAGATAGAGTTGCCGATAATCTATTCGATCGACTGGCAGATACCATCTCCGCGCGCTTTATCCAAGCGTTTGAACCGCGACTGTCGGCGTTGGAGGCGAGAGTGGAGTCTCTTGCGGCTGAGGTTATCGCCGTTCGCGAGGACGCGAGGGCCCGTCAGGTGCTGCTCGAAAACAAGATCGATGACCAGGAGCAGTACCAGCGGCGCAACAATGTGCGAATTTTTGGCGTGGAGGAGGTGAGGGGTGAGGACGTGACAGCCATCGTGACTGAAATATGTCGCGACAAGCTCAACGTGAATATAGACCCTGCACTGATTGACCGATGCCATCGCTCCGGCCGTGTTGTTGATCCAAGGCCCGGCGAGCCGCGACCTAGGCCGCGTCCGATACTGGTAAAGTTTATCAGTTATCGGACAAAACGTGCCGTTCTCTCCGTGCGGCGGCAGCTGAAGGGGTCCTCGATCACCATCCGTGAGGACCTCACTCGGAAGCGGAACAGCTTCTATCGCGAGGTGGCTGCTCGTGTGGGCCAAGCAAACGCCTGGACTGTTGATGGTACGGTAAAGTGGAGGGAGGGGGATAGAATTATGTTTCGGAGAAATTTCTGATAAATTTAGTGGAAGCTGAACTATGAAATTGAATTTAGAAATCGTAGTATCTATGTTCTGTGAAAGACTTATCATTGGTTTATTATTATTTGATTCTTTTTCCATTTTTCACTAATTTTTTAAAATATTTTTATTTATTACTTTTCTTTGTTCTCCTTATTAATTTTATATTTTTCTGAAATTTTAAATTTCTTGATATCATATAAAATGTTGATATTTTTGTGAGTTTTGCACTATCACAGTTTATCAGATCAAAGTTGGGTTTGTTCGCCATAATGAAATACTTTGTTTGCCATAATACTGTACGATTTAATGATTGATAATTATTTTTCTAAAACACAAGAATAGGTAGATAGTAATCTGTCTACAATTTTCTTACAACTTAGATGATATACTCTTATAGCCTAAAATAATTACAGATTCTATCTGATTTATCTTTCATGTGGTTTATCTTCCCACTATTATTCATTACTTTTCTGCTCTCACTTATCAATATATTATTGGATCTCTCTCCTTTTCTCCTTCTCTCTCTCTCACACTACATTTTCATATTTTTTCTGGTCCCAATCTATTCTATTTACCTGAGGATTGTCGTGATTGCTCTTATCTGTTATCTGTAATAGTGGACTCGGTTCACACTATCTTTTATTCCGTTTGACTCTCGCATTGATCGACATCCTACAGTCTTCTAGTTTACTGTGTATCTAATCTTGAACTGAAATACTTTTGATCTGTCATTCGTTTTCTCTTTCACAATTATTATCACAAAAACCGAATTAGAACCTCAATTTTATCTTTTAGGAGCCGAACAGCTCAAGCCTGTAGCTAGCGTTCCGACTCATTGCTTACTGCTGTACATTACTTTGTTTTATCTCTCCATTTTAATATAGCGTTATCTTATTGTTCATAGCGCTCGACTTCTTCACTTGATTATTTTCTTCTTCTATCTCTTATGATTTCTATATTTCTTCTATCATTTCCTTCCTTGTGTGTGTGTGTGTCAGTATGAATGTGGTAAGTGTCTTTTTTGTAGCTTCTCATTGTTTCGCCGATTCACCCCCCTCTTCTGCCTTGCTGCTTCGTCGCAGCCACCTTGTCTATACAGCAGGATGACGGCGCGGCCGCGCTGAGTGTCGGCGATTCCCTCAAGCGGGCATTCTCTCCTTTCCCGGATCGACTTAAGATCGCTCATGTTAATGCGCAATCCCTTCTCTGTCATATAGATGAATTTAGGCACACTTTCGAGGGCAAAGATTGTGACATCATTCTTGTATCCGAGACCTGGCTGAAACCGACAATCCCTAATCGACTTGTTGCACTCGAGGATTATTTTCTCATTCGGAATGACCGGTTACACAAGAATGGGGGAGGGGTTGCCGCGTTTGTCAAGCGTTCTCTGCTGCCTGTTCATAAGTTTTCCTCTGATACCTCCCGTGCAGCTAGACCTGAATATATGTTTATTGAGGTTAAGTGTAACGGAGTTAAAATGTTAATAGCAGTTTGCTACAGGCCGCCTCATATTGGGTATATGTCAGAATTTGAGGAAGCACTACTTGAGCTGATGGTGCCCTATGAACATGTGGCTATCATGGGTGACTTCAATACTGACTTACTTGGACCTGATACTCATGACAAAATACAACTGACCACTATGTTTTTTGCGAATGGTATGACCTTGCTGCCTCTCCAAGCTACGCACCATACATCCACTTCGGACACATTGCTTGATCTTATTGCAGTTGCCGATGTGAGAGCTGCTGTGTGCCATGGGCAGATCCCCTTTCCAGGCCTTTCTGCACATGATATGATATTTCTAGTTTATAATATTAAGAGGCCCAAACCCAAACCTAAAATAATCACTTACAGAGATTATAAGAATATCAACTACCACAATTTGTTCAATGATGCAATTAATCTAGACTGGCTGCACATATTCCATACTAACGATGTTAATGTTATGTTGGACATTCTAAATCACAATATAATCTCTCTTTTTGAAAAGCATGCTCCTTTAAAAATCGCAGAGTAACCAGGGATCCTGCTCCATGGCTCACAGATGAGATACGCCAGCTAATGAGGGATCGAGATTATTGGTGCAAAAAAGCAAGAGAGTCAAAAAGTCCCAATGACTTCAATCATTATAAGCGGTTGAGAAACTCTTGCAAGCAAACAATTAGAAATGCTAAAGCTACATTCTACCGAAACTTGATCTCCTCAAAACGATCATCAACTTCATCTCTATGGCGTACTCTAAGGGAGATTGGGGCTGGCAAGGAGAGGCAGGTACCGACTGTTGCTCACTCGCTGGATGATCTCAATGATTTCTTCACTGACATCCCTGTAAGTTTGGACCAAGCTCGTGCCCACTTCGATTCTCTGCCTGATTTTCATCCCAATGAAGACTTCTACTTCTCCAATGTCACCGAGCAGGAAGTCTTTTTTGCTGTTCATAGAGTGAAGAGTAATGCTGTTGGTGCAGACGGTATCCCAATCAAATTTATAAAAATTATCCTCCCTCTCATCCTTCCTTTCCTCACTCATTTGATCAATACCTCACTTTTAACGTCCGTTTTTCCCAATGACTGGAAGTCATCCATAGTGATTCCCTTGAACAAGATCCCTAATCCTCTCTCTCCATCTGATTACAGGCCTATTAGCTTACTGTCCGTCATGTCTAAGGTTCTGGAAATTATTGTACACTCCCAATTAAGCACTTTCATCCATGGTTCTGGATTGATTGGTGACTTTCAGTCAGGGTTCCGTGGCGGTCATAGCACCACCTCTGCGCTCCTGAGAGTCACTGACGACATCCGTAGAGCCATGGATAGTAGAGAGTTAACAGTTCTAGTCCTAATAGATTTAAGCAAGGCATTCGATAGCATTTTCCATCCTACTTTACTATATAAACTCAGAAACTTAGGTTTTTCCAACTCCACTGTGGCATGGGTAAGGTCCTATCTTCAGGGTCGGCGTCAGCGTGTGAGAGTTGGGGATGCCTCTTCACGGTGGCGTGAAGTGAACAGAGGAGTTCCTCAGGGTTCGGTATTGGGTCCTCTGCTGTTCAGCATCTACATAAATGACGTGACAAGCACTCTACTTACGACCAGACATCACCTGTATGCCGACGACTTACAAATATACCGGCACTGTAAGAAAAATGACTTTGAGGTCACAGTTGATGAAGTCAATGCTGACTTGACTCGTTTGGTACGATGGACTGAGAATAATGGACTGAAAATTAACGAGAATAAATCAAAATCAATAGTAATAGGTTACTCAAGACTTTTAAACACACTTGACATAACTAACGGACCATATATAAAATTGAATAACATACAATTGCAATACAGCTCTGACGTGAAAAATTTAGGACTGACAATGACAAGGACTCTTGACTGGACCAGCCATGTGACTCAGACTTGTAACAGGGTCATTGGGGGGATCATGACGTTGAAGAGGATCTCTGACTTCATTCCTTTTCAACGAAGGTTATGTTGGTTAAGACTCTGATTTTCCCGATCTTCAACTACTGTGACATTGTGACTCTTGACATGACAGTTCAACTTCTGCAGAGGATGCAGCGTGCACATAATTACTGTGTTCGCTTTATCTTCAACCTGAGACGTGACGACCATGTAACTGAATACTTCAACAGACTTGAACTCATGAAGCTGCGTGAGAGTAGATCATATCATGCTTTGTGCTTCCTCTATAAGATATTGAAAACTAAAACCCCTAAGTATCTGGCTGTAGAGTACCGTTACTTGAGTGATTTTGGTCGTGGTGGAACGCGGCATGGATCCCATCTGCTGGCTGTCCCAACACATAGGACTGTTATGTACAACAAGTCGTTTCTTGTGACAGCCTGTAGTTTGTGGAATTCTCTACCTGCTGAGCTAAGGCTTGTTGAGGGACATCGTCGGTTCGGCGCGGCTGTCTTGCGGTGGATCAGAGGTGGTGGACTCGGCTGGAATGTTAACTGAATCTTAACGTAAGTGTGTGTGTGTGTGTGTGTGTGTGTGTGTGTGTGTGTGTGTGTGTGTGTGTGTGTGTCTTTTCTTCCCTCTTTATCTATTCCTTTCCTCTCTTTCTATCGAAATGGTCTATGGATTTTGAACTGACTCTTATACCGTTTTCATTTTTCTCTTTTTTATTATTGTATTTTTTCCACTGACTAAAATTCGAAAGAAAAAATTTTTTTTCTCTTTCCTTCACTTGATATTTGAAAGTATTATTATTATTGTAAAATTAGTTTGTTTTCATAGTCTTATAATCTTTGTTGTACAGTGTTTTAGTTTTACTTAGAATTGTATTGGAGGGTTAAGTGTAAGAGAGGGCCGGCTGCGCCCTAACTTCGCCCTCCCAGGTTTTTTAATAAAGGCAGCAAATCAATCAATCAATCAATCAATCAATCTCTCTCTCCCTCACACCATATCCCTCTCCTGCAGACGATCCCCCTTCCACAACGACCCGAGGCGGAAGCAAGAGGAGAGTACTGTAAACTAACACTCACCTAACACAGGATGTGGCATTCGCACAGGACAATGTCGCCATTCGACTTCTCCGTGCCCAAAATTGACCACATACCAACCACCACGATATAGTCAATGGACTGCAAGTTTGGGTACACTGTACTGTGTTCTATACTCCAAATGAATAGAACACTATATTTCACTATTCACCTTAGTAAATATTTGTTGAATAAAATCAAGTTTTATTTATCCATTATTAAACTTGAAAATGGCCAAAGGCCGAAACTAGTTGTTCTTTTCAAATATTTTGAATAAAGGATACTGTACTCTATGTTTTTATATTGTGTTTTTATAAATTGACTCTATGACTTAACCATCGTGGACTCTGTTACCCAAAAGGTAATGAACAATCGTGCTAAAATAACGGACGGCCATCAATTTTAACGGTAAACTGTCACTCGCTTTGAATTATCTTGATCTGAACAATGTCAACCTGGAAACATGACTCATTGAGAGCTTGTGACGTCATACCTGATGACAGAAGTAAACGTTGATCATGACTGAGCCTTGATATTATACCCACTACTTGTTTTTGAGATATTTACGGTGATCTCAGTTTCCTCGTGCTTCCTACGCTCACCACTCACCACTACTATACTGACTATGGGTGTACCTTCTTCTAAGAATTACAATTATGAGGTTGATTGGTAGAGAGGACTTGAAAGTCCCAACTCAGCCTAATAAAGATTTTTTTCATTTTTAATGTCAATTTCATATCAATTTATTCCACTTATTCAAACACACTAAAATACAATTAGGAAAAAGAAATACAATTGAACAATAAATACAACACAGTGGAGAACAAGACAAATTGCTATACTCTGTACAAATTAACTTCAGACTTGGAATATGCGACACAGAGAAATGGAGGGAGATAACCCAATTACAGTGATGAATAGTGTGATAGGTAGAAGCACAGTTGCCAATTTGTCAATTAGAGTCTGTCGACTGAATGATTCCAGACAGGAAACACCGTAAGTTTAACATGAGCAATTGAATAATCACGAGAAATTAGAGAAATGCTGGCCGGTTAAAACGGCAACCTAGCAGCCGTTGTATCCCTACCTCTGTATGCCTTCTCTGCTGCGCATGTCCCTCCCAAGTCAGAAGTTAATTTGTACAGAGTATAAAATGTGGTTTTCTGGAAAAAGAGGGCATACTTTCCCAACTATGGTTTTCCATATAAGGTATAACAGCAAGGGAAGGTGTGATCAACAAGCAAGTAAATAAGATTATTTCTGATCTCTCTGGTGTGATATAAATAGAATAATCGTATATGAGTGTAAAAATTAGCAATAGATATAGTATATTTTCGAGCCTTCGCTTCTATTTTCCGGAACCTTTTTCGCGAAAAGCTCCTTAGACCTCTCTTTTTCCTCTCCTGCCAGAGAAATGGCACAGAATGATAAGACGTTCTTGTCAAATTGGAAGAAATCTAACAATATAAACATCCTGGGAACTAGGAAAACGATAGTTTTAAATCTGAGAAAAAAGAACAATTGTTTCACTCTCTATTTGCTGCAGTGATCGAATTAGATGAGAGTTGAGAGTTTCTTGGCTGATTAAACATGGTTTGCTTTGAGCTGCAGTTAAAAGTCAGCTTCTTTTTACCTTTGAAGATTGAAGTGAAAAAGATCCCAACGAAAAACATGCCGGTAGCGTTTGAATGATTCCTTTGGTGCTCAATAAACGTGGCAATAAATCGTGGATAAATACATTGGGAAACAGTGAAGCGTTTAAGTGTCTCATGAGAACGGAAGGAAAAGGTATTGGGAACGAATAGGCTAAACTCTCTACAAACAGGAAAAGAAATTGTGTATCAGTTATATCGGTTTTGGTTTTGGACCAATGAGCGTTTTCCGTTTAAGTTTGGTATTCAATTAAGTATTTTGGTTTAAGTATTGTCACCTGGTCATATGAGACATATATATATATATATAATATATATATATATATATATATATATATATATATATATATATATGAATCATATATTCATCCCATATTGATCAGGATATATATGAATCATATAACTTTCTCTCCTTTCTTCACTCTCTCTCTCTCGCTCATCTCTCTACCTCCAACTCACTGTATCGGTTCTTCTCCTTCTATTCCCCTTTCCACTAACTCCTTCTCCCTCTTTTACTCTCTCTCTCTCTTTTTTACTTCATTTCTATATTTTTTTCTACATCGTTCAGCATTCCCTTCTCTCTATACGTTCCTCTCCTTTCTTCTCATTGTTTCTCACTCATCTATCTATCTCCAACTCGCTGTATCGCTTCTTCTCCTTTTATTCCCCTTTCCACTAACTACTTCTCCCTCTTTTACTATCTCTCTCTCTTTTACTTCATCACTATATTTCTTTCTACATCGTTCAGCATTCCTTTCTCTCTATACCTTTCTCTCCTTTCTTCTCGCTCTCTCTCTTTCATTTTCTTCCTATACCTCTTTCTACATCGTTCAACATTCCTTTCTCCTAATACCTTTCTCTCCTTTCTTCTCTCTCTCTTACACATCTATCTACCTCCAACTCTCTTTATCACTTCTTCTCCTTCCATTCCCCTCTCTCACTTACTAATTCTCTATCTTTTACTTCCTCTCCCTATTTCTGTCTACATCGTTCAACATTCCTCTCCCTCTATACCTTTATCTCCTTTCTTCTCACTCTATCTACCTCTTCACATCGTTCAATCATCATCCAGCCGCCATTTTGAAAGTAGTCACTGGAACACGACGACCTCAGAAAATAAAAGTTTGTAGGAAATTTTTGGAAGATCGAGCGTCTGACAGCTGCTGACTGGCTCCAAACATCTTTGCAATCTCATCACAAATTCATTGGTTACAACAGAAAGCAATCGGAGTTATGAATTCTACAAAAAATATAGTTTGGAAAGCTCTTGTGTTAATAATTGAGAAAGATTCTCATGGTAGAAGATTTTAGAGATTTTGTAGATTTTCTGTATCATGGAAAAAGATTTTCGAGATTTAGAAGATTTTCTACATAATGGATGAGATTTTCGAGATTTATACAGAATATACAGGGTCTGTATAATATGTAACCGGACTGACCTCAGGAAAATTTTTATGGGCAAAATATGTACAATTTTTTACTTTCCTTGTCCTATTACCATAGGTAAGGAAAGTATTGCTTTCCGAAAAAAATTGAGGTACCCCAATTTCTAAATTTCGATACGTTTCAAGGTCCCCTGAGTCCGAAAAAGTGGTTTTTGGGTATTGGTCTGTATGTGTGTGTGTGTGTGTGTGTGTGTGTGTGTGTGTGGTGTGTGTGTGTGTGTATGAGTGTATGTGCGTCTGTGTACACGATATCTCATCTCCCAATTAACTGAATGACTTGAAATTTGGAACTTAAGGTCCGTCCTTACGATATAAGTATCCGACACGAACAATTTCGATCTGATGCAATTCAAAATGGCGGCTAAAATGTTGTCAAAAACAGGGTTTTTCGTGATTTTCTCGGAAACGGCTCCAACGATTTTGATCAAATTCATTCCTGAAATAGTCATCAATAAGCTCTATCAACTGTCACAAGTCCCACATCTGTAAAAATTTCAGGAGCTTCGCCCCATCAATGCAGATAGATTCCCAATTATCAGGCTTCAGATACAATTGAAACGAAAAAAATCAAGTGGAGTAGATTGAGCATGAAAATCTCTACAATTAATGTTCAGTAACATTTTCACCTAAAATTGAAAATAACTTTCAAATTCGAGAAAATGTTATTATTCAATGGCAAATTATTGTTGATACTATTAAATCATTCACTATGAAGAGATAGCAGACCTCATGATTGTGTGTCTCCAGCGTTATTGCCCTGTCACCAGCTGGCTCAAATCTTTGAATAGTAGACTTGAGATGCGCGGGAACACTAGCGTCAGGTGATCAATTTTCATAACGGCAAGGAAAGTTGTGTGAGTGCGCCACACCAGATTTTTTCATTAGATATCTTCAAAGTAGTCCCTATTGGAGTCGATAACACGCTGATACCGGATTTTCAAATCCCTGAACGCTCCCTGGAAGTCGGCAACCTCTATGCTGTCTAGAACCCTCATCGTAGCACGTTGAACGTTTTCCAGAGTCCCGAACCGCGTCCCCTTAAGTTGTCTCTTGATCTTGGGGAACAAAAAGAAGCCCGGTGGTGCCGTATCCGGGCTGTAAGGAGGATGTGGCAACGTTACCCTCGACTGCTTGGCCAACTGCTCGGTGACGAGCGGGCAGGTGTGCGACGGAGCATTGTCGTGATGGAGGATCCATGAATCGGCAATCCCCGGACGGACTCGATGAACCCGGGCGGTTAGTCGACGGAACACCGGCACAAAGAGTTTGTGCCACCCGGCCAAACTGTAAACGACCAGTACTACAGAGAGGTGTAGTACCTACCCATGGGGCAGGGTGGGGTAAAACCGTCTAATGAGAGGGGTAAAACCGACATTAATGGAAATGACATAGAAACACTTGAAATAACCACACAAATCACAACATTTTATTCATTAAAGTTGTTATGACATAGGAAAATGAAAACAACATGAGATTACTTGAAATATTCACTTGAATTAAGGTGTCAAGACATACGAAGAATACAATGAAAAGCAAATCAACATGGGATTTTTTGAAATATTTACACAAATCACAAATGAAGGTGTAATCTTTCTCCTCACTTTTCGAGCATTGCCATAGCCACCTCTAATACAGATTACCTCTAATACTGTATTAGAGGTAGCTATGGCATTGCTCATGAGCCCATCTTTTGCAACTCGAGCTCTGGATCCAACCATCTTTTTGTTTAGAATTTGAAAAGGGGTCATTGAAAAAATACTACTCAAAAATTGGCGTTTGCTGAACATTTAATTGAAACTAATCATAATCAATTATATTGATATAAATTCTAATATTAAAATATTAAGCTTTAGTAATGAAAGTAATAAATTGAATGTGAAAGACGAATTTTATATCTATTAAACTGCAAAATCAAATAGGAATAATTTAATAATTATAATATTCAATTTGACTTAAATAAACCTATTCTTGATCAAATCAAAAGTAAATAATTATGATTCAAATTGAATAACTTCAACCAAAAATAATGAATAAGAAATACATAAATCATATGAAAATAAGCATATGAACATATATTATCTAGTATCAACTTGTTTATTTTTACATTTTGTTACTATTAAATTTTAACTTGCATTTACATTTTACATTTCAACTTGAAAATGGCCAAAGTAGGTCAAAACTAGTTGTTAAAATGTTTCAATGAAAGGTTACTACAAGTTTCATGTTATTTTTATTAATTTGATTAAAGTAGCCCATATAGGTGATGTGATTTCATGTGGTAGTGTGTTTATTATGAGATTAAGAATGATTAATCATTTTAGGCCTATCTATTTATTCATCCCATTACCTATCGAATGCAACATGATAAATCTCATGTTCAAGTTCATAATGATGAAAGGAATAATATTTCTGATTTATCTGAATTATTGTGAATTCTTCAATTTACACAGTAATCATCTAAACAGCACAAAAATTCCAAATAGAATAAACAGAGAATAAAATTGAGAGATAGTAGCCTATTGAGAGCTGCAGGAGATTGGTTTGCAAATCACAGGATAGGTCCATCCATGCCCTGCATTCTAGAATGGATCATAATTAGGCTCATAACAGAATCCATGAAGAATTGTATTGAAAGTTGGGTTTTAAAGCAGCTTATAACAGTTTTATTTGAAATTTATCTTTTCACAATATAGTTTTCAATAGTTCAGCCTACTGATAAAATATGCTCATTTGAAAACAATGAATAAACAGACAAAAATAAACCAGTTTCCAGTAATCAAATGGTTGCATAATAACACTAAAGGGAAACTAATCAATTTGCAAGGGGTAAAACCGACTGCAGTCGGTTATGCCCCTCACTAAAATGCCGGTTTTGCCCCACAGCACAAGCCAAAATAAAAATGGCCACAACCGATTACAGAACAACTCAAGGTTGATTGTATTTATATGGATTCATTTGAAAAGATACACTGAATTGAAGAGCAAACTTATTGGAATTGTACCCAATAGCACCTAAGACAGGTAAATAATCATTTATGTAACTGAAAAATCGAACAAATTTTCAGAAAAAAACATTAAGAATTTGTAGAACTTTTTTGGTTCAGTTTACAGCTGTGAATACAAGCTACATCTGACTCATATTGTGTAGGCTTACTTAGTGAATTTTTTGCCGCATGGTGACAGCACCAGTCAGTCAATCGGTGAGGGGTCGGTTTGACCCAACCAGTCGGTTTTGCCCCACTTTCCCCTACTGTCATTGGCCGAGACTTGTCACGCACAAAGTATTCCAAATATGGTCCTGAGAACCGTCAGACAACGGAAATTGAAGGGAAACTCAGAAGAACAACAAGTAGAATAAAAACAAGAATGAGTAGTAGAACAACAAGAACAAGAAGTAGAAGGGAAGAAAGAAGAAGAAAAAGAAGACGAGAGAGGAGAAGAAGAAAAGAAGAACAAGAGATTAGACTTTCCTCCCCACTTTTTCCCTCTCTCTTATCATATTTCGTTTCCAATCAGCTTTCTTCTCATTGGATTGTTGTTTATACTGCTGAACCTTCTTCTCCTTCCTTCTCCCTCTTATCCATATATCCATATCTCATATCTCCCTCATATCCTTTTGGTAGGGAGTTAGTGGGGAGGATATCTCTAATATTCTTTCCGAAGAATGGACATTGATATGTCCAAAGCTCCGCCAATTTATGTAGATGCATAACAATATAATTATCTATAGTTATTATGTTACAAATTACTTTTTCATACCATATACAGTTCAAAAATTATTTTCTTAGTCTATATCATGTAAATTCATCTATAATTTTGCTGTATTGTAAGCTATTGTATATAAGTGTATAAGCCAGTAATCTACATAAATAAAGTACTCAATCAATCAATCAATTCTCAATTTTCTCCTCTTTTCATTCTAACTACTCTCTTTTCCCATTCTCATTCTATTCTGGTAGTCCTCTCGCTCGCACTACCTACACCATCGTATCATTCATCTCTTTTTTGTCTTTTTTATCCACGTTTCAACTTCACCATTCGTTTCACGTCCGAAATTACAGAAAAAACGATAAAAAACTTCAACTGTGCACGTACTTCTATTATGCTATCTGGAATTTAATCGTTTACATGCACCACCTTCTTCCGTGGAAATGTTCAATTATGGGGAAAGAAATAGAAAACACCCCTTGGTCGTGGTCTGGAACTCGCCTTCTATAGTGGGGTTCACGTTATAATAGTTGTGGAGTAAGATAGAGGAACAACGTTGCCGATTTTCTGCCTTGTCACTGTCTTCAATAGAGGATAGTTGAAACGGGTATATCTGGTGTAATATTATCAACTGTTCATTCCTGTTTGAAATAATCAATTCTATTTTTTTTCGCCAAGAAATAGTATACTTCGCACCTAGAGCAGAAAATGAGATTTTTCCGGCTCGAAAACGGTTTTCAAGTCCGAAGCCGTAGGCCGAGGACTAGAAAAGATATAGAGCCGGAAAAACATTTTTGCCCGTGGTGCGAACGCTATTTTTCGCCACACACAAAAATAAACAATATATATATGTATGAGAATAGTTGTTTACCAAGCACTTCCGAAAGCAGAAGTGGAAGGTGATAGCTCTAGCAAATCTGAGGTAATCTGAGTATCAGGAAATTGTTCAAGTATTTTTATTTTTTATTCTGATTTGTCTATATAGCCTAAAAGATTATGTTCAATTATGTGTGAGGTTGAGTTTATACTTTTTTATTCTTTCAAATGATAATAAGATAATATTATTATGAATGTTTCATTTATTGAATAATGAACACAAATAATGAAAAGTTTTTTGATCACCTTTCTTAGTTTCATGTTAGCGGCTGGAAAGGGTACTCTTTCCGGCCTAGGCCGGAAAGAAACCTGTTCTGACGTCAGACGAGATTCGTCTGCAAACAATGTCTTCCAGATCTACGTAGGGACTGGGAAACAGCTGCTTTCTGTGCAGTGTGGCGGAAAATAATTATTATCAAACGAAAATCCAATTTAAATGCTGTAATTCACCCCCGAAGACTTCTGCTACTGCAAATATTGACAACAGTAGGGTAAACAGCTAGATGGAAATTCTATTCAAAAATTATTTGTCAGCCCGGGAATTGAACCCAGTACCTCCTAATTGCCGGTCACGAATGCTTACTTGAGGTAAGAAACTCAGGAGGTACTGCGTTCGATTCTCTCTCTCACTCTCTCTCTCTCTCTAATTCTATTTCTCCTCCTTCATCTAGAGAAACAGGTGTAGGAGAAAACTATAAAAATGAATATGTACTCTCACTACAACCTTAACGTTAAATTCGCTCCCAATGACCCTTACTTTCTCTCTCTTTTTCTTCTTTCTCTCTCTAATTCTATTCCTACTCCTTCATCTAGAGAAACAGGTGTAGGAGAAAATTATAAAAATTAAACTCCATACAACCTTCACGTTGAATTTCCTCCATTTGCCAATCACCCTTCTCTTTTCCCTCGTCTCTCTTCGTGTCTTTGTCAAACTATGTCCTCCACACACTCTTTCTCACTCTATTTCTCTCTCTCTCACACTCTCCACCTTCTCCAGATAAGGGCGGAACATTGTAATAAAAAGTTTTATTTTCCGTTTTCATGACCCAACCATTGTTAGCCTTTTTTGCCGGCTCCTGTAAAACTGCCTACAAAATTCTACTACAGTAAAATAACAGGGTTGGTTTTTTTCTTTTTGTCGGTTTTCCGGTTGAGGGTTGAGGTTGAATTGGTGGGGGTAAAAAGGGGTGAAAGGGGTTGAAATAGGGGTGAAAAGGGGGTATAAATAGGGACGAAAAGGGGGGTAACGTAGTCCCAATCACGTTTTCCCTCTACATTTGCTGATAGCGACAAGAGTTTATGATCCCTATAAAGTTTGGTCCAGTTTTCTCCCGACATTTCATTTTATTCTCTGTGCAACGTAAGTTGGTCTGAAATGTTGTATTATTAGTATTCGATTTGTACCTTTTTATTTGTTCATTTATCTCTCAACAATACGGTTTTGATTATATTACTTTAGTGAGGTTCACGTTGTAATGGCAGTGGAGAAAGATAGGCGTAAAAAGATTCTCTCTCTGCCTTGTCACTGTCTTATATAAACGATAGCTGATACAGGTTTATTGATGTAATATTAACTGTTCATTCTTGTTTGAAATAATTGATTAAATAATAAATATGATAAATAATTATATTCTATTCGTCAAGAAATGAGAATTAAGTTTTTAGAATTGAGTTTGTTTTTCCGTAATATTATTCTTCAAATTATATTTTTATATGTGAATATTTCCTATTTTAGTTATATCAATGTGAAATATTTTTCCTATGTTTAGTCTTGAAGAATTTAAATTTGATAATCTACTCTGTTAAAATACTTGAGGACTGAAAATTTTGTGAATTGAAGAACTACGAGACTTAACCTCTTTCGGACTATGTGTTATTGACCGAGCGAAGTGAGGTCCAAGATTCAAGTCGACGGTTTGACATTTCTCTTAATGTTTGAATGTTTGAATGTTTAAATGTTTGAATGTTTGAGTGTTTGAATGTTTGATTGTTTGAATGTTTGAATGTTTATATGTTTTTATGTTGCGCATTTACGGCGAAAAGCGGTAATAGATTTTCATGAAATTTGACAGATATGTTCCTTTTTTAATTGCGCGTCGACGTATATACAAGGTTTTTGGGAATCTTGCATTTCAAGGATAATATAAAAGGAAAAAGGAGCCTCCTTCATACGCCAATATTAGAGTAAAAATTCATCATAAATCAGCTGACAAGTGATTACACAGATGTGTGGAGAAACCAGTCTATTGCTGTATTTCCATAAGGTCTATAGTTTCAATCAGGTACTTGTGGATGAGAATACTGCGTGAAGTCTACTGTTCACAGAACTACTAGTCCAAATTTGGGAGAGGAATAGCACAAGGTTACCTCATTTTTCCTCTCCCTATCATTTTGATAATGTACTTACTGTATTGATTGATGAATATATAAATTAATATATTCGAATGATTGAGTAATAAATCTTCATAATTGAGATTGATATAATTTATTATATTTCCATATTGTTATAAACCGATCTGGCAACGTTGAGAATCCAGATAAAATTTGTCAATATTATATTTTGAAATATTTTATTAATCAATTATCAATTCTACTTTGTTATAAGACGATCTGGCAACAGAGCAAAGCGAGAAATAGATAGCACTATCTGCTTTGTCAAATGCCAGACAAGTACAGCAATACCAAGTTTAATCAAATACTGCCATTATATCGTTGACAACACTATAATTATGTTAATAGTGTTAAAAATCTATTATTGATTGATAGGAGACATTATTCCATCCTGTCTAAATGATTATAATCTTTAAACTATAGGCCTCCATGAATAATTGTCAGGCCTCCGATTTAATAAAGCAATAATTATATATCTATATATAAAAATGAATGTCTGTTTGTGTGTTAGTTTGTTTGTTTGTTCCCTATAGACTCGAAATGGTATCTTAAGTCACAAGGACGGGAAGGGCCGTTATGCAGGCGAGAATGATATTTCTAGTCGAGGCGTTAGCCGAGACTAGAATTTCTTTCATTCGAGCACTGCAAAAGACATTCACGTCCAAGTAACTTACACTATTTTTTGTCATAATAATCTAGAAAAAAATAATCGAGAAACAGAAAACATTACCTGCTTCTGCTGACATTACTACATCCATTCTATAAACATAACCTAGTTTACAAGTTTCGAATCAGGAATTTCTTGATTGTAGTTGACAAAACATCCACCTGGAGGTGGATGCTAAAAGGCGGCAGTTTTGCTGTTCCAAATTCGGAACTATGAAACATACTCGACTGTAAAGAAAGCATATGATTTTATTACAGTATAGTATTCTGTAATGAGAATCATATGTTCATTTGTTCTACAATCAGCTGATTACCGGCTTGATTTCATGAATGTAAAACAGCTGAAATTGAATGACTATGAAAAAAACTACTTGACAGAACGGCATGAAACTTTGGGAATATGCTGTGTGAATATTGGAGATGGTTTCTGACCAGAAATTTCAATAGGGGGGCTGATAAAAATAATTATATATTGATTGATTTCACAGACTCATGTTTCCGAAATTGTTGGTCGAGCGGCTAACGTAGAACGGGAAGATATCATGATTCAAGATCATGTTGTGATAATACATGATTTAGCATCTAAACTTACCAGCTGTAATAAACACGTCACTCTGTGATAAAAGTTTTTACTGGTATTAAAACGGTAGTTTCAAGCACATAGGAAGTCTGTATTGAGATGTGAATGAAAATATTGATTGTCAGATAAATTCTATGATTCAACAAATAAAGTCAAATGTGACATGAGATACATTGACTTTTTGGCGGTACGAAGTTCGCCGGGTAAGCTAGTATTTTCTAAAATTACAGGATCGAAACCAAATATTTGGATAAAACCATCACGTTTTACCAGAAGAATATAGGGGGAAAGAGAAAATGAAAATTAGTTTTCTTTTCTAAGGTGAAAGTAATTGGGGAAAAAAGTAGTGCGCAAAGTATATAATTACAGCTTTGGTTATTAGCTTTATTACTATACTTAGAACAGCAGGGTTATACTACGTGCATGGGTTCCCAAACAACGAAGGCTACTTCGCCCTTCTCCAGACAGTAGTGACTCAATTATACTCAAAATTATTGTAATTTACGTCATGATAATGTTTTCATACGAGGTAAAACATTATTTCCTTGCCACCTCTGTCTATCGTTAAGGGTTTGAATCTCACCCTCTTCCCGGTAAAATCTCTCTCTCACTTATTCACTCTCTCTCTTCTTTCTCAATAACTATCCCTCTCACAAAATCATACTATCCCTCTCTTCATCATTATTTTCTCACCTTCTTCACAACATCTTGGGTCTCATGGTGAGGGTTCATATCACTCTTTCACTTTCACACAATCACTTACTATTTCTCTCACTCTGTCTTTCTTTCTCTTTCTCTCTCTCTCTCTCTCTCTCTCTCTCTCTCTCTGATTGATATGATTAAATCATTCGGTCATTGATATGTCCAATGTTCCGCCAATTTATGTAGATGCATAACAATATTAACTATAGTTGCTCCGCCAATTTATGTAGATGCATAACAATATTAACTATAGTTGCTCCGCCAATTTATGTAGATGCATAACAATATTAACTATAGTTATTCCAAATTGCTTTTTTCATAACATACAGTTCAATAATTATTTTCTTAGTCTATATGTCTATTATGTAAATTCATCTATAATTTTGCTGTATTGTAAGCTATTGAATATAATTGTATAAGCCAGTATATATTGTAATCTACATAAATAAAGTACCTACTCAATCAATCTCTCTCTTGGATAACATACTATCTCTCTTTTTTATATCTTCTTCACACCATCTTTGTCTGTCGTTAAGGGTTCACGTCTCTCTTCCACTCCCACTTCCTTACACTTCTACTTTCTCTCTCCGTATCTCACTCTCTCTCTCTCTCTCCCTCTCTCTTGGACAACATACTATCTCTCTCTTTTATATCTCCATCACACCATTTTTGACTGTCGTTGAGGGTTCACGTCTCTCTCTCACTCTCACTTCCTCACACTTTCACTTTCACTCTCCCTCTCTCCCACCGTATATCTCTCTCTTTCTCTCTCTCACTCTCTCTCTCTCGCCGTATCTCTCTCTCTCTCTCTCTTACACACTCTCTCCCATGAAAAACATACTATCTCCCTTTTTTATATCTTCTTTACACCATTTTTGACTGTCGTTGAGGGTTCACGTCTCTCTCTCTCTCTCACACATTCACTTTCACGTTCACTCTCTCTCTCACCGTATATCTCTCTCTTGTCTCTCTCACTCTCTCTCCCTTGAAAAACATACTATCTCCCTTTTTTATATCTTCTTCACACCATTTTTGTCTGTCGTTGAGGGTTCACGTCTCTCTTCTACTCTCACTTCCTCACACTTCCACTTTCACTCTCTCTCACCGTATATCTCTCTCTTTCTCTCTCTCTCTCTCTCTCTCTTTCTCTCTCTCTCTCTTCTCTCTCTCTCTCTCTTCTCTCTCTCTCTCTCTCTCTCTCTCTCACCGTATCTCACTCTCTCTCACGCACTCTCACCCATGAAAAACATACTAGCTCTCTTTTTTATATCTTCTTCACACCATTTTTGTCTGTCGTTAAGAGTTCATGTCTCTCTTCCACTCCCACTTTCTCTCTAACTCACTTTCACTCACTCACTCCCTCTCTCTCTCCCCGCTGTTATTGGAAAAGTGCTTATTGTTGCATTTATTCCAGGCGGTTGCGTACCACACTCCATTCTCTTCTGAGTTTTTTTTTTTTTGCAAGCTGTAAGAACATCTTTAAGATGCGGCCAGATGCTCGAATACCCCATCATCTAATATTACTCACGTACACCTTCCTAATAATAAAAGCTTTGGCAAACTTCTTTCTCTTCTTGCTCATCTTCGACTCTCTCTCTTATTTTTCTCCTCTTCCCATTCTATTGTATTAGCTATCGTCTATAGAAGGCAGTGGCAAAGCAGCGATTCGGCAACGCTGTTCTTATATCTATCTACTCTGCCATTATAACGTGGACTTCACTAGGTCTGACAAACTCCATTCTCTTCTTGCTCATCTTCGACTCTCTCTCTTTTTTTCACTTCTTCTCGTTCTATTGTATTGGCTATCCTCTACAGAAGGCAGTGGCAAGGCAGCAATTCGGCAACGTTGTTCTTCTATCTGTCTACTCTGCCTTCATATCGAGGAATTCACTAGCTCTGGCAAACTTAATTCTTTTCTTGCTCATCTTCGACTCTCTCTTATTTTCCTCTTCTTCTCGTTCTATTGTATTAGCTATCCTCTATAGAAGGCAGTGGCAAGGCAGCGATTCGGCAACGCTGTTCTTATATCTATCTACTCTCCCATTATAACGTGGACTTCACTAGCTCTAGAAAACTTCATTCTCTTCTTGCTCATCTTCAACTCTCTCTCTTATTTTTCTTTTCTTCTCGTTCTATTGTATTAGCTATCCTCTTTAGAAGGCAGTGGCAAGGCAGAGAATCGGCATCGCTGTTCTTATATCTATCTACTCTGCCATTATATCGTGGACTTCACCAGCTCTGGCAAACTTCATTCTGTTCTTGCTCATCTTAGACTCTCTCTCTTATTTTTCTCTTCTTCTCGTTCTATTGTATAAGCTATCCTTTATAGAAGGCAGTGGCAAGGCAGCGATTCGGCAACGCTAATCTTCTATCCATCTACTCTGCCATTATAACGTGGGCTTCACTAGCTCTGGAAAACTTCATTCTCTTCTTGCTCATCTTCGACTCTCTCTCTTATTTTTCTCTTCTTCTCGTTCTATTGTATTAGCTATCCTCTTTAGAAGTCAGTGGCAAGGCAGAAAATCGGCAACGCTGTTCTTATATATATCTACTCTGCCATTATATCGTAGACTTCACTAGGTCTGCAAATTTCTTTCTCTTCTTGCTTATCATCGACTCTATCTCTTATTTTTCTCTTCTTCTTGTTCTATTGTATTAGCTATCCTCTTTAGAAGTCAGTGGCAAGGCAGAGAATCAGCAACGCCGTTCTTCTATCTATCTACTCTGCCATTGTAACGTGGAGTCCACTAGCTCTGGCAAACTTCATTCTCTTCTTGCTCATCTTCGACTCTCTCTTATTTTTCTCTTCTTCTCGTTCTATTGTACTAGCTATTCTTTATAGAAGGCAGTGGCAAGGCAACGATTCGGCAACGCCGTTCTTCTATCTATCTACTCTCCCATTATAACGTGGACTTCACCAGCTCTGGCAAGCTTCATTCTATCCTTGCTCATCTTCGACTCTCTCTTATTTTTCTCTTCTTCTCGTTCTACTGTATTGGCTATCCTCTATAGAAGGCAGTGGCAAGGCAGCGATTCGGCAACGCTGTTCTTATATCTATCTACTCTGCCATTGACGTGGACTTCACTCTGGCAAACTTCATTCTTTTCTTGCTCATCTTCGACTCTCTCTCTCTCTCTCTCTCTTATTTTTCTGTTCTTGTCGTTCTATTGTATTAGCTATACAAGGCAGTGGCAAGGCAGAGAATCGGCAACACTGTCCTTTTATCTATCTACTCTGCCAGTAGACTTCACTATAATTCATTCATTGATGACTTAATAAATTCTAGAAGTAAATTAATAAATCTAGAAGTAAATCGATAACTCTTATATTTTAACTCAACACCCAGCAATTGCTGCTACCTATTGTTAGAGTTTAGAATCAGATGCAAACTGTTGACCAATCAGGTGAGAGCGTGGGCGGGGCTAAGAATATGAGTCAGCATGTGCTGCCGTCTAGTGGCAGAATTCTGTGTTAGATCAAAAACTGTTGCCCAATTAGGAGAGACTTACGCTTCAGAAAAGACCTATGATGAGGTCCACGTTATAATGGCATTAGAAAGAGATACCGATTCTCTGCCTTGCTACTGCCTTCTATAGAAGACAGCTGATAACGGTATATCTGATGTCAATATGACTGTTCATTCTTGGTGAAAAAAATCAATTATATTATCATGATTTTCAATGATAAAATAATGAATTATAATCAAATATTTCGTTGATTATATTCCTAAATCGTTAAAGAACGATCTGGCTACGTTGTAGAACTAGAAAATGATAGCGCTATCTGCTTTGTTGAATGGTAGACAAGGATAGCAATATCAATGTCGATTAATAATACTGTCGTTATAACGTGCACCTCACTATGACAAGAATTTCTGACATCAAAATCATGAAAAATTTCAGCTCCGGCATTTCCTGGCAAATCACGCCAATAAAAATGATAGTCGAATTATGATTTAATTGAAATAATCAAATAGGAGTATTCAGTTTTGGAGGTATTATTGAAAATTGTAAGATATTAATTAATCAATTAATTGTGATTGATTTAATTTAATTTAGAAGTATTTTTTAATTTCAATTTAAGAATCATTTTTGTGTGTTTTGAATTGTAAATTGAATGTGTAATTGAAGAATGTTAAAACACATAACCTAGCTACATTTTGACTGTTATATAAATTGGAATTGGAACCGTTTTGGGCTTATAAGCCTGTCGTACTTTTCTGTAAGTTGTGTAATTATTCTGAATGATTAAATACATTAAATACATATTAAAAATTGTAATTCGATAGAAATAATTAATAGAAGTATTCAGTTTTGAAGACATCAATAAAAATGGAAATAACTGAGATATTGCAATTATTCAAATGCTAATGAATTAATAATTATTATTAAACATAAATCAAAATTAAATGCCTTAATTCACCCCGAAGACTTCTGCTAATTTATTATCCAATTTCCATCTAGCTGTTTACCCTGTTGTCAAATATTTGCAGTAGCAGAAGTCTTCGGGGTGAATTACAGCATCTAATTTGGATTCTCGTTTAGTAATAATTATCAATAAAAATGCTAAATCTTTTAACGTTATTGTCAACGCATTGTAAAATGTTTCAATTATGTAAGTTGTTCGAGATAAAAGGCCTTATCTGGTTAAAACATATTCTATGGGGACATTCTGATAATACCAGGCATCGTAGAAGCTTGTACCATCTCTTTGGGGACATGACCTGTTTAAAAAAGTACTAAAAATTGTGCTCTAATTCCACAAATTGAATTTTGCGCACAATTCCCAAATGGAGCAGAGACTAGAACTTGTAATGTAGTAATTATGTGGAAGATTTTGCTATAACACAGTTATAATACTATAATACAGCCCTAATACTTACTATAATACATTATAGCTAGAATATAGAGTACACAATACTTTCCCTTCTTGTGTGAAAACTAGAAAACTATAATCTCTCGTGAAAAGGAGACTCCCCTTCGTGTGAATTGAACTATACCGGGTGTTCCAAAAAGAATGACCCAATTTTAAACAGTTATATTTACAGATGGAATTAAATAGAGAATGCATTTATTCAAATGCTAATTAATATATAATTATTATTTAACGATAATTATTATTTAATTGGGAGGTACCGGGTTCGATTCCCGGGCTGGCAACTAATTTTTGGATAGTAGTTCTCATCGAATTTCCATCCAGCTGTTAACCCTGTTGTCAATGTCTGCAGTAGCAGAAGTTTTCGGGGTGATTTACAGCATTTATTTGGGATTTTCGTTAAATAATAATTATAGTTATATTTACTTTTAAAAATCGTGTACACAAACTAATTTTACATCAAACTACTCACAGAAGTATCAAGTTTATGATGATGTATTATAAGTGTTCTATGTGCCCTCCTTTTGAGGCTCGGACAACATCTAGACGGTAGCCAAATTCATCCCATACTGTTCGCAAGATGTCTTCTCGGACTGTAGCTACTGCATCAGTTATCCTGGTTTTTAGCTCCTCAATATCAAGTGCTAAGGGAGGAACAACGTTGCAGATCGTGTTTATGTTCCTCCCTTGGCACTTGATATTGAGAAGCTGAAAACCAGAATAACTGATGTAGTAGCTACAGTCCGAGAAGACAGACATCTTGCGAACAGTCTGGGATGAATTTGGCTACCGTCTAGATGTCGTCCGAGCCTCAAAAGGAAAGCACATAGAACACTTATAATACATCATCATAAACTTGATACTTCTGTGGGTAATTTTATGTTCAATTGGTTTGTGTACACCATTTTTTTTTTTAATAAAAACTTGTTTAAAATTGAGTCTTTCTTTTTGAAACACCCGGTACTAATACAAGTGGAGAATACAATGGTCCATATGAATAAAACCAGAGCAAATGCTCATGAGCAAGAGCATGGAGCATAAGGTTTTGCTCATGAGCAAAAGGTAGAAGCAAAAGCATTTGCTCATTTTTATATGAATAAGCTTCACCTTATACTCTTACCTTATGCTCCTGAACTCTGGAGCAAATGCTCACGTATTTTAAAGATTTTTCATCAGCTGGTTCGCTTTTGTAGCCTTACTTTATTTTTATTGCTAACGGAAGCGCTAAATATGCAAGTAGGGTGCACCGCTTGTGTTTGCGTCGTCTGCTCTGTTTTCTATTTATGAATAGAGTTTTAGGCTAGTTGAGTTTAGAATTTTGAAATAATAGCGTGAAAAAATGTCATCTCTATAATAATCTTCAGCATATTCTTATAATATCAATAGCCTTCTTCTAATCGTCTACACTCTCATCTTCTTAAATGCCTATTTCCTATTTTGTGATGGCTATCTTTATAACAGGTACAGCTATCTTTTGTATTTATTCTTTTGTAGGGATAATGGTGATATATATCATGGTTGAATCTAAAAAGAGTTTTATAGTTCTCAACTATTGGTTGTGATCGTATCTGGTATAGTTTCCTCTTACTCATACGAATTAGTTGAGCCATTTTACTATGAGCAAAAGGTGATAAGCTGCTCTAGACTAGACTCACCTTTTTTGAAGCATTTGCTTCAAAAGTTGAGCATATGCTCTAGTTTATTCATACAATTTTGAGCAAAAGCTTTTACTTTTGAGTAAATGCTCAAACTATTTTCAAAGGTTTTGCTCACGTTTATGCATAGAAAATGAAGCAAATGCTCCATATTTTAGAAGTATAAGCAAATGCTCAACTTTTTTCATATGGCCCAATATATCTTAGCTTTCTCCTTCTTCTTCTTCTTCTTCTTCTTCTTCTTCTTCTTCTTCTTCTTCTTCTTATTATTATTATTATTATTATTATTCTCCTTTTTCTCCTTCTTCTTCCTCTACTTCTTCTTCTTCTTTCTGTGTTAGAAATCCACTGTTGGTTAATAGAAAACATTAGTCCTTTCTTTCTCAGTCATTATAAGCGATTGATGAAAGTTGTTCCCTATCCAGTTTTGCCAGCAATTTATTAACTAATTCAATTAGCAGGTGAGTCACCGAGCGTAATTCAGTAACCAGATTGTCAGCCCACGATTCCCAGTCATGCATTGCCTTGCATTGGGCCTCTGCTCCACTCACGGGTTACGTGACGTCACGACCCAACCCTGTCACGTTCGGTTGGACCTCTTATTCTATTCCCTCCATTTCCTTCCCGTTCACAACCCTTATTCACTAACATCTTCTTTTCTCCTTCCATCGTATCATAACGCTTATCCGATATACCCTTCATTCTTTGACTAGTTTCCTTCTAAATCCCAAAGTTAATGAATTAATTATAATTGAGAATGTTGGAATAATTATTGATAAAATGAATAATACATATATTTTTCTGGAGCGTTTTTTATTATTTCATCCGACTTACGAAACCAATCCGAAAAAACAAACAATTTTCATTCATTATTCTCGTTCCAGCTGAGTTTTAGTGTTTACAAGTTTGTGTTTCTTCAATAGTTCAAAATTTTCTTAAATAACTCAATATTATTTGTTACAAGTGGTAATTGAGTGGAATATTTCTAATCAATTTATTAATTCAAGCCTTCTAAATTCAAAATTTATCGTTTTCACGTTTATTTTTGACTAGAATTTTGTGAAAATTGTACACGTGGAATTCTAACCTCTTCTTGGACTGTGTCACCCACAAATTTGGAAGAAAAACAGCATAAGGACTACCTTATTATTTTATCTACCAATGTTATTACATTAGTCTCATTTGTATTGCGAATAAAATAAATAAGTAAAATAAAATATTCTATACTATAAAACGAGCATTTTTTTTTATATGTTTGGATGTTTATATGTTTGTATTTCACCGGATCTCGAAAACGGCTCTAACGATTCTCACGAAATTCAGAACATAGTAGGTTTATAATATAAAGATTCGATTGCACTAGGTCTCATCCCTGGGAAAACACACTGAAGGACATTAAAAGTATAATTATTATTCATCCTTGGAAAACAGCTGATAATAATTATTTCGTCGTCTGTTGGTGATGGAAGTGAGTGAACGAGTTCACGTGTGTGGGACTGTGTCAAAATTATGACTCAGCTGTTGAACTTTTGTAATCATTCAATCAGGTACTTAGTGCCGGTTGCAAAAAAGCCGGGTTATTCTCAATCCTGATTAATTCCAGTAGATCCATCGTTTTGAAATGGTCTTCTCTGATTTGGTTCACGTGAAGTTAATCAGGATTAAAATTTAACCAGCTTTGGTGCAACTTGGCCTTTGTGAGGGAAATTTTTGCATTCCTCTGGGAATTAATATCAATTTACTGTGATAAGATAGAACATTTATGTATGAATCTATATATATAAAAGCGAAATGGCACTCAATCACTCACTCACTCACTCACTCACTCACTCACTCACTCGCATAACTTAAAATCTACCGGACCAAAAACGTTCAGATTTGGTAGGTATGTTCAGTTGGCCCTTTAGAGGCGCACTAAGAAATCTTTTGGCAATATTTCAACTCTAAGGGTTGTTTTTAAGGGTTTAAAGTTCGTCTTTTAGCATGTATATTCTTCTTCTACCAATCTCTTAATTATAATTGAAATTTCCATATCATATGTTACTATAGAACTATAATCTAGATAGAGTACCTCTTCGAAACAGTTGTTAACTGGCAACTAAATTAATAATTTTGTCAGGTTGGCATTAAGTTGAGTTGACTTTGTTAGGTTGGCACCAAGTTGAAGATTTAAATGCATTTATCGTGGAAAAATTGATTGGGCACTGCTACTTCAATCCTGGGAATATTATATTACTAGCCGTCAGGCTCGCTTCGCTCGCCATATCCGTTTAGTCAGACGTTTAGTCTGGACCCCCGACTGGATTGTCCTAACATGATAAAAATTCAGGCGAGCAAAGCGAGCCTGCCAATCTCATTCTTGGACGATCCAGTCGGGGGTCCAGGGGGCGGAGCCCCCTGGCTAGACGGATATGGCGAGCGAAGCGAGCCTGACGGCTAGTGTTATTATAATTTCTTCTTTCGTAATACATTTTCTATGCTTTTGTACTCCAGAGCGAAGCTCGGTCCCAGATATTCTTCTTCTATCTCGTCTTCTACTCATACTTCTTCTTCTTCTTTCTTCTTCTCCTTCTTCTTTCTTCTTCTCCTTCTTCTTCCTTTCTTCTTCGTGTATATTGGATAATTTGTAGCTAGAATTTACATTCCCACCACTTATTCATCCCTTATTCTTCAACTCTTCTCCTCGTCTCTCAATTGAAAACACAAAACTTTACAAACTGGAAGTGAGTATTGTAAATTATATTCCATCAGATCTCTCCAATACAATACTGCAAGATTCAAATCTCTTTCAAATAATGACTAACAGGCACAGAAAAATTGGATTCCCACATATCACTGTACAGTGAAAATATAATTTTCATTGCATCTAATGATACTATCCTTACTCAGCACGACTGAGCGAGTTTGAATAGTTCCATTAGAACTGATGGAGATAAATATTCACACTGTACCGGACACTGATACTGATATGTGGGAACACAGCTTACATCATGTTAATACATCAGCATATGATATCCTGGTGATCATTCAGTTAATGCTATGATGAAAAGTCCACGATACAATGGCAGTATTTGATTTACATTGGTGTTGCTCAAGGATAGTATATAGTCAACTAGCCGTCAGGCTCGCTTCGCTCGCCGTATCCGTCTAGCCAGGGGGCTCCGCCCCCTGGACCCCCGACTGGATCGTCCAAAAATGAGATCAGCGGGCTCGCTTCGCTCGCCTGCATTTTTCATTTGAGTATGATTCATTCCATCAGAAAGTCTAAGTACTGAGAAAAACGTTGGAAAAACGCTTATTTTGGGCGTATCTTTCATGAAATACTAAGTCACTTCATCACGAAATTTTTAGACCCTAGCTCAACCTCTGTACCAAATTTGAAAATTTTCTGTTTATTACTTTATGAAATAACTGAGAAAATGCAAAAAAAAAACGCTAATTTTGGGTGTATCTTTGGCGTTATTGCAAATTCCTTCTAACACAACATTATTTCACCCTAGCTGAGCTTCTGTTCTGAATTTGAACATTTTCTGTTCATTTGTTCTCGATAAAGCTGAGAAAACATTAAAAGAAACGCTGGAAAAACACAGATTTTGGGCGTATCTTTGGCGTTATTTCAAATTCCTTCTAACACAACATTATTACACCCTAGCTTAGCTTCTGTACTAAATTTGAACAATTTCTGTTCATTTGTTCTCGATAAAGCTTAGAAAACGCTAAAAAAAACGCTGGAAAACGCAGATTTTGGGCGTATCTTTGGAATTTTTTTTCAAATCCGTTCTTAGTGCGCCTCTAATGGGCCAACTGAACATACCTAACAAATTTGAACGTTTTTGGTCCGGTAGATTTTTAGTTCTGCGAGTGAGTGAGTGAGTTAGTCAGTCAGTCAGTGAGTGAGTGCCATTCCGCTTTTATATATATAGATAAATATATATACTATTCTTTGGTGTTGCTATCGTAGTCTATTGTCTATTGTCATTTGACAAAGGAGATAGCACTAACCTTTTCTAGTTCTGCAACGTTGCCATACCGTTTCCTCACAATGTAGAAATATAAATGATTAAAAAATATTCAATATCTATCATGAAAATCTATGTTTTAGTCATTAAAAATATTTTTCTTGATGAATAAAGTATGATTGATTATTTTAAAGCAAGGATGAACAGTTGATATTACATCAATAAACCTGTATCAGCTACCGTCTATAGAAGGCATTGACAAGACGGATGATCGGCAACGTTGTTCTCCTATCTTTCTCTACTGCCATTATAACGTGGACCTTAATATCTAGCTTCAGCCTATAGTGAGGTCCACGTTATAATGGCAGTGTTCGATTAACAATGTTATTGTTATCCTTGTCTATCATTCAACAAAGCTGATAGCGCTATCTCTTTCTCGCTTTGCTATGTTGTCAAATCGTCTTTTAACAATGTAGAATCAAATAATCAATTAACAAAATATCTCATCTTAATTATGTGAATACATTTCAAAATTATTGAAAAATATAATTTCTTGCTTAACCCTTAGACTACCAACGGGACAATAATTATGTCCCAGCAGAAATGACCAACCTCAGACTACAACTGGGACAATTATGTCCCAATAGAAGTTCATCGAATCCCAGTGGGTGAATAGATCATCTAAACTACACAGTAATGAATCCCAGCCGTAGTCTAGGGTCTATTCTGTAAAATACATCAGCTGTTTAGAACTATCTGATCGCCATATTATTGTGAATTGAGGTTATATTGTGGTTATATGCTCTCATGCATGCATGTGTCAGATGCTGGTTTTGTGCTGAATGAAGCTGTTCTAATGTGATTTGCAGTGTCATTTTGAGTTAAAAGTGAGTAAATAACTTCCTATAATATAATAAGATGTGAAATTGAAATTGAATAGTTATTTGTATATCTAGAGTGAAAAGTACGACTTTTTCTCCCTGAGGGAAAAAGTTTGAAGCCCGAGGCGAAGCCGAGGGCAACAATTTTCCTGAGGGAGAAAAAGTATTTTTCGCTCGTGATGTACACAATATTTTCCCTCCATCTACATTTTTTTTATAGAAACTGCAAATTAAATCATTCTAATAACTTACGTATTGGTGACAATGTTTCCTAACAACATAACCTAAAAACTAAAACCTAAAAACCGGTCGTCTGATAGGCACTGCTGATTGCGCTATCTATCGGCCAAAGTTGTAACAATCATATCAGCTGAGCTACCAAAAATGGCTGACTCCAGATCACGCGGTTCAGATTTGAATTGCAGAATGCAGATCAAAAATATTTGTTGGCTGGTATTTTGAATAGAATAAAATATTTTAAAAATTGTATAAATTTTTATCGTCTACCAATATTAAGAATATAATATCATACAAACATATTTCATGAGTTGATCAAATTTCTGGTTGTGGTATTGAATTCAGTTGACTCAATGACAGACACCTCTATTACGCTTTCTCATCTGAGCTTAGACCTTCTAACCTATTACCATGTAAGTTTTTTAAATAGAGATGCTTCCCATGTTATTTAAATGGAGTCACTTTTACTCCCTAGGGAGTTTTTCTGTTTTTTACTACCTAGAGCGAAAAAGTGACACTTTATTATTATGTTTCAGGGAGTAAAGTAAGTACTTTAGACAGTAGGTGGAGGAAAAAGCAATTTACATCAATTAACCTGTATCAGTTACCGTCTATAGAAGGCATTGACAAGACAGAGGTTTGGCTACGCTATTCTCCTATCTTTCTCCACTGCCATCATAACGCGGACCTCACCACATTATAGCTCAGTATCTTTATCCTATCTATTACCTATAATTCATACCTATTACCTATGGAAAGCTTTACTCCCAGAATTCAGCATTGATTGTATGGTATGCATTGATCATATTCACGAGGACTTCTGACAGATTTGATTGAATTGCACTGCATAGGCAATTCCAGTCTGATTTCAATTACAGGCTGATTAATCCGAGATGGACGAATCAATTGAGGTAACTGTATTGTCGTAATGTGGGGAGTCTGATATAGGCCTACACCACAGGTGCTCATCTACCCACGGAATATTACCTCAATTCGCAGCACTTTACGATACGCAATAGGCATATCTCTATTATTACAGGCCAGTCATCTATTGTCCATTATTGTGAATAGAAATCAATCATAGATGCCTACCTTGTCTAACTCTACTGCTCTATTTACTCTATCTTCTATTCAGTTGTTGTTCAAATTCAAATTCAAATTTCTTTTATTGTTGTGAAGATTGATACAATGTATAATGTTTTTCATTTTTTCTAAAAATAACCTTTGTTACTATTATCCTTAATAGAACATTAATATTTATCTACTCATTTCATAATTTTGTTTGTATTATAAATTTTCACTAATTTTATTACTTTCCTTGCCCTATTACCATAGGTAAGGAAAGTATTGCTTTCCGAAAAAAATTAAGGTACCCAAATTTTCTATACGTTTCAAGGTCCCCTGAGTCCAAAAAAGTGGTTTTTGGGTATTGGTCTGTATGTGTGTGTGTGTGTATGAGTGTATGTGCGTCTGTGTACACGATATCTCATCTCCCAATTAACGGAATGACTTGAAATTCGGAACGTAAGGTCCTTACAACAGGATCCGACACGCACAATTTCGATCAAATGCAATCCAAGATGGCGGCTAAAATGACGAAAATGTTGTCAAAAACAGGGTTGTTTGCGATTTTCTCGAAAACGGCTCCAACGATTTTGATCAAATTCATACCTGGAATAGTCATTGATGAGCTCTATCAACTGCAACAAGTCCTATATCTGTAAAAATTTCAGGAGCTTTTCCCCATCTATGCAAAGTTCGATTTTAGATTCTCAATTATCAGCCTTCATATACAATTTAAACAAAAAATGTCAAGTGGAAAAGATTGAGCATGAAAATCTCTGCTATTAATGTTCAGTAACATTTCTACCTTAAATTGATAATAAGCTGGAAATCCGAGAAGATGTGGTTATTAAATTGCAAACTGTTGGCTCTATTAAATAATTCACTACGAAGAGATAGCAGACCTCGTGTGTCTCCAGCGTTATTGACCTATCACCAGCTGTCTCATATCTTTAAATAGTAGACTTGAGATGCGCGAGTACACTAGCGTCAGGTGATCAATTTTCATAACGGCAAGGAAAGTTGTGTGAGTGCGCAACACCAGATTTTATTATAAAAACTTTAATCCCATATCAATGAATGAAGTTTGTAAATAGTAATTATAACACGCAATAAGCAAATTATTACTTATACCCCAACACATATAAATTTATAGTGGGGTGTATATTTATTCATTGAAATTATAATTTATCCATTGTTGAAACACCGCTGATTTATGTAGTTACATTACAATACTATATTATCAATATTCTAATGTTGCATTCAATCTTTAATCAAAATCATTTAATCATTTAATCTTCATTGTAATTAGTAAGTTTTCATAATATGTGAAATTTGTTGCATAATTAGCATAATGAGATCAACATAACTAGTAGTTCTGTGAACAGTAGACCTCGCGCTCAGTAACCTTGACCTGTTGTTATGTTTTCTCAAAAATTAATGAATAATTTATAAATTTTATCGATTCAAAATGTCTAGAAAAAATTCTAAATAAACATAGAGCTTTCTGTCCTATCATACCGTGACGTGTCGTCCCGGAATGTGAGTGTGAGCGCTGTTATCAGGTCTGGCTGCAACACTGTCTACAACGTTGATGTAAAGATACATTTTCGAGATGTTCGATGTTTTTGAACGGGTAGTTGACCAAGCGAAGTGAGGTCTAAGATTCAAGTCGACGGTTTGGCATTTCTCTTTATGTTTGAATGTTTATATGTTATGCATTTACGGCAAAACGCGGTAATAGATTTTCATGGAATTTGACAGGTAAGTTCCTTTTATAATTGCGCGTCGACGTATATACACGGTTTTTGGAAATTTTGCTTTTGAAGGATAATATAAAAGGAAAAAGGAGCCTCCTTCATAAGCCAATATAAGAGTAAAAATCAGACTATAGAATAATCATCATAAATCATCTGACAAGAGTGATTACACAGATGTGTGGAGAAGCCAGTCTATTGCTGTATTTCCATAAGGTCTATTAGCTTGTTCACATGACAGCGATTTACGCTCGGTTGTGCTCGATTGGCAAATCGTTCGGTTTGCCAGCCACGTACACATAACAGCGATTCATGAGCGATTTGCGCTCGGTTATGATAAATAATTACTTGGTACAACATCTATATACTCAATCTTCATATCTTAGTCTATGTACTTAATCACTATATTACTCTTAAACATATATTACTGCTCTGATCGAAACCGCTCGGTTGACTGAAGACATGTGTACGCTCTCATGCCTGCTCTAGTATATCGAGCCGCCCGGCAACCGAGCGACAACCGAGCGGTTGTAGTCTGAGACTACAACCGCCGCGATTCGCCGTCGACTACTAAAACCGAGCGATGCATGTGTACGGCACCATGTGTTTCCCTATACCTGGCAATCGCTCGGTTTGTCAACCGCGCGACAACCGAACGTAAATCGCTGTCATGTGAACCGGCACTATAGTTTCAATCAGGTAATTGTGGATGAGAATACTGCGTTAGGTCTACTGTTCACAGAACTACTAGTATAGTCAACTGTCTACTAACATTGATGGAAAGATACATTATTCTCAAGATGTGCGATGTTTTTGAACGGGTAGTATTATAGTCCAATAGACAGCATTTATGATGAATAATTCTATAGTCTGATTTTTACTCTAATATTGGCGTATGAAGGAGGCTCCTTTTTCCTTTTATATTATCCTTGAAATGCAAAATTTCCAAAAACCTTGTATATACGTCTAAACGCAATTTAAAAAGGTACATACCTGTCAAATTTCATTAACATATAAACATTTAAACATTAAGATAAATGCCAAACCGTCGACTTGAATCTTAAGGTGCGTACAGATTTACGCGCCGCGAACATGAGCAATTCACTTTTAATCAGCTGATTATATCTGTATTTTTACAGGAACGGTAAGATACAGATATAAAATGCTTGGCATCAGCTGATTGAAAGTGAATTGCTCATTCTTTGTATTTCAGTATCAGTTTGAACTTCGAGCAGAAAGCATCGTTTGTTTTCGCTCCGTTATCTCTAAAATCCTACCGGCAATAGTGAACCAGTGAATTCGGGCGTGATTTGTTTTTGCTTTGTGTTTCGCCTTGTCTTTATACTGTTTGTATGGAAAGTAATTAAATTTCAACTATTAAAATGTCGTGTAAAATCTGTTTTAAGTCGGTGCGAAGCGGTCATAACTTTGATAAGGTTGCTTGTGGCGTGTGTTCGGGACTAGTGCATACAACCTGCGCTGGACTTGATGCTAATGACGTTAAATATATGACGGACAATAACCAAATATGGCGCTGTAGGGAGTGTAACTTGGAGCGACGAAAAAGTATGTCGAGTGAGGCGCCGGTGACAACCGTTTCAGTGTCGTCATTATCCGATGTAATCTCATTACTCAGAAAAATAGAGACTGATTTGGGAAATTCACTGGAGGCGTGTCATGCGGAGATTAAGGAGCTGAAGGAAAGACAGGAGACTCGTAATGAGAAATTTGAAACCTGTCTTAACACTATCGAGACTTTAACTAGGAGAGTCGTGAGTTTAGAAAAGGAGAACATTCAATTGAAGGAGCGTGTAGAAGATTTGGAACAGTATTCCAGAGTTAATATGGTCGAGATACGGGGCCTGCCTCAGCAAACTAACGAAAACCTCACCTCGATGGTTTGTAGCATATCTGGTGCTCTCGGCTGTCAGATCACGGAGGATTCCATCGACACATGTCACCGAATAGGTCGTGCTGGACCAGAGGGGCCGGCTCCAGTTGTCGTCAAATTCGTCAGGAGAACCGACAAAAACGCGCTGCTTCAAAAGAGGAGAGTTAAGCGTGACTTTTCAAGCAGACACATCGGCGGTAACACGGATCAACCGATCTACATCAATGAATGTCTATCACCATCAAGGAGGAAACTTTTCTCATTGGCCAGATCTGCACATAAAGAGCATCGATTTCGATTCCTGTGGGTGAGAGACTGTAAAATTTTAATAAGAAAAAAGGAAGGTAGCCCAGTGATTGAACTCAAGTCAGTCGAACAACTAGAAAACTTGATAGCTCAAAGCCCATTGCCAATAATCAATGCTGATAAAAGTACTGAAAGCACCTCGAATGATTAACTTAGAAGATTTTGCGTTTAATTCAACTCTATTTAATATCGCTAGAGAATTTTTCATGAATTATATGAGCGATATAAGCAGCATTGAATTGGTTAGGGCTTTACAGAATGTTAATAAATTATTAATTTGTCAATTTTCATTTAGGTCTGACTTGTTTTTTCTGTTTTTGCATATTTTTTCAGCTAAGAAGATCTCTTTCTCCCTCTGTTTAATTCTATTTAACGCGTTTAACTACATAACTGAAAATTGTTATCAACTGGTTCATATTGTATATAGATACCAAGCTAATATTGCGGTTGCTTTGATCACTTTGCAATCACTTTTTATTCATAATGGTAGTTTATGTAGTCAGCATATTCTTCCCATGACGTATAATTTCACAAGATGTATTAGTATTGAGTTCATACAGCGCTTTCCAGTGTATTGCCCAAATAGTATAACTATTACAATTAGCGATATGAAAAGGTTTTGCAAAATAATTAAGTTTTCAGGTGAATCAATTACCGTGACGCTTCATAGGCTTGTTTCTTGTTATCAAACTACCTATTGTATATTAAATCTTGTAACTTACAATGACTGAACTAAGTAACGATATATTTAATTACACTCAGCATAACAACATTGTAATTGTACAACAAAATATTCGTAGTCTTAGAGCTAATTTTGATGCTTTCAGCCTCCAACTCGAAGTTTTAGAAAGGATACCAGACATAATAATTTTAACCGAGATATGGGTTGACGAAAATGAGATAAGCCAGTATTATTTGACTAATTATGAGGTTCATTTTAAGTGTAATAATTCAAATAGAGCAGGAGGAGTGGCAGTGTATGTATCGGATAGGCTGTCTTGTGTTGGTCTTAATGATTGCAATATGATTACAGCAGATTGCAAGCACTTAGTGTTATCGTTATCTCACACAAAAATAGACTTACTGGCTATCTACAGATACCATAACTTTTCCGAAGAAGCGTTTACTAGAGAACTGGTCACTTCGATAAAGCTTATCAAAAACTCTAATTTAATTATTAAAGGTGACATGAACCTCAACATCCTAGAACAAAATCGGAACTCTGATTCTTATTTAATTAACATGGCTAGTCTCGGATTTAAATCCCTAATCAACGAACCCACTCGTGTCACTAACACTTCCAAAACTTGCATTGACCACGCATTCGTTAGAGACAAAATTAATAGTAGACTAAGTTATAGTTCTAAAGTTATTCAGACATCTATAACTGATCATTGGATGACTGTCCTTTGCATAAAAATGAATGAAAGGGAAATCTATCAAAAATTAAATGAGTCTAAAAGAGTAGAAGAAACTAAATTTATAGCACTGATAGAAAACGTGGATTGGAGTGACATATTTTTATGTCCTACCGTTTCACAAGCTGTAGAGAAATTTATTTACAAAATTAAATGTTGTATTGATCAATCTTATAGTACACAAAAAAATAATAAAAAACTTTTAAAACCATGGATGAATGTAGAGCTAAAACATGAAATTGATAAGAAGAATAGATTGTATAAATTGTATAGGCAACAGCCAGAAAATACTAATCTTAAGCGTGAATTTAACATACAAAGAAATAACTTAATAAACAAAATAAGATTTAAAAAACAGGCATATTACTCTGCTGAACTTGAAAAGAATATGACGAACAGCAAAAAACAATGGGCAACAATTAAAGACTTGACTGGTGAGAAAAAGATTAATAAATCTATAACACTCAGCGATGAAGCAGGGTCCCTAATAACATGTGATAATGAAGTAGCACGAATGTTTAATGATCACTTTTGCACTATAGCTGATGGTTTAAGAGAACAAATTATGTGTGATAATAATCAAATAAATAATGCATTCAAGAAGTATGAGAAAAATTTCCAAAGCAATAGAATAATTAATTCGATCTTTTTCTACCCGACGACCGAAGTGGAGATCTTGAACATCATATCAGAACTCCAAAATAATAAATCACCAGGATACGACAATATAACACCATCACTAATAAAATCTATAGCACACTATATCATTGATGTCCTAGTATTTATATTTAACCTAAGTTTAAGTACGGGTGAATTTCCTGCGGAGTTTAAAAAAGCTGTAGTTATTCCCATATTTAAAAAAAATAACAGAATGCAGGCTACAAATTATAGACCAATTTCGTTGTTGTCAGTATTTTCTAAAATACTCGAGAAAATTGTTAAGAGCCGGGTCACGAATTTCCTGGAACAACACAACTTCTTTAGCAAAAACCAATATGGCTTTCAGAGCAGGCTTAATACAGGATCAGCAATCATGAGACTGATGACAGGGGTATATGATAGTATCAACGAAAGAAAGTCATGTGCTGCATTGTTTGTTGACGTCATGAAAGCCTATGATATGGTTGACCATGATATTTTATTAGATAATATGTATCGAGCAGGAATAAGAGGCATTGCACACAAATGGTTCAGATCCTACCTCACTGGTAGACTGCAGCAAACTAAGGTTAATAGCAGTGTAGTCAGTGATTTTAGTGAATTGAAAATTGGAATACCACAGGGATCAGTGTTATCGGGTTTACTTTTTTTAATCTATGTGAATAACTTATGTAATGGTACTTTCAAGGGAAACTTGGTTGCATTTGCTGACGACACTGCACTCCTTTATAAATCAAATTCATTAGCTGAACTACAAGAAGACATGCAGAACGACGTCAATGCACTTAGATGGTGGTTCACTCGGAATATGATGGTAATGAGTCCTAAAACAAAATTTATCATATTCAAACTAAGAAAAGATGTCCAATTTCCCTCCCCACTCAAGTACCATAACATCAAATGCTCCTTACTTGCTGACTGCGATTGCATGGACCTTGAACAGGTCAAGAGCATAAAGTACCTGGGTGTGTGGGTGGATAATAGAATCAGTTGGCATGAACACACAAGATATGTCAAGAAAAAATTGTTGAAATATGTAAGGATATTTTATCTTCTTAGGACTGTTTGTAATGCGGAACTGATGAGAAGGATCTACTTCGCTCTCATTAACTCGAATTTTGAGTATGGCCTGGAAGTCTGGGGGGGAGCATATAAGGCAGCTTTACAACCAATAATTATCCTACAGAAATCATTCATAAGAATTATGTCTTATAGAAGTAGATATGATCACTCTGCACCGGCTTTCAAAGAACTCAAAATACTGCCAATCAGAAACTTGTATATCTATAAAACACTAAAGCTTTTTTTCGATCGGAGTGGAGAAATGCGGTTGATTAATACGCGCAGGGTTGGGAGGAATCAGCTAGATGTGCAAGTCCCTAAACCAAACCTATCTATTTTTAAAAAATTCTTCTCTTACCTGGCACCAACATTTTTTAACAAGCTCCCTGTTAATATAAGAGGATGTAGGCAGAAGACATCCTTCTGTAGTTTATTGCACAAACACCTGATTCACGAAGATGTATCAAAGTATTATGACAACATTGTGTAGTAGAGCTGCAGGGTACATTATGACTGCACTAATCAAAAATTAAAAGGTATAAAATTGTTATAATCTACTCTAACAATAATGTTTTTCTAATGGCTGTTAAGCATAAAAAATCTATTGAACTTGTAATACTATTATGTAATCTATTGTACAATGTTATTAGTTTCCTTTTTGTAATGTTCAACTGATGCTGAAGTTTTCTTCTTTTTTTTTCTTTGCTTTTGTCGTTTTCAGTTTTTTAACTTCTTTCCTTTTTCTTTTGTTTTTGTATTGTTCAATTATTGTATCAACTTTTTTATCTGCCCAAACAGGTTCAGTAACCTTTGGGTTTATTTTCCAGTGTAAAGATCTTTTGTATTTTTCTTTTCAGGGTATGTTAGATATTTCAAGCGATTTTTTTGTAATCAGAAGTTAATGCATGCTCTGAAAGATGTACGTAAGTTATGTTAAAAATGGAAAATAAATTTGATTTGATTTGATTTGATTTGATTTGTTCGCGGCACGTAAATCTGTACGCACCAATAGACCACACTTCGCTTGGTCAATAAAGTATAATGTATCTATGAAAGTCATTTTACATCACAGATTAAAAAAAAAATTCATTCCTGTTATCAGGACAGTTTTCAACAAGATAAGTTTTTATATTTTTATATTGATGCTATGTAATTGTGTTGGCATGGTTGGGTGGTAGAGGGAACCAAATGGTTTCAACCCTGCCAGGGAAAAATAATACAATCAATCAATCTCTCACACTCGCTCTCTCTGTCCTCTCTCTCTCTTTCTCTTTCTCTCTCTGCCATTAACTCACCCACTCACTCACTCATTGAGTACCGTAAACCGTCTACCGTGAAATGACTAACTTGATGAGGCAGGCTAGGCTAGGATGGGCAACAGCTCTGAGTGATGGCCTCGTTCTAAATTCAATGCTGCATTATGTGAATGCACTACATAAATCATGTGACTAGAGCCACCAGTTATGTTACCCAAATATCGATCTGACGTTAAACCAGTGTTACTATAGAGAGGTCCACGATATAATGGCAGTAACTGATTAACATTGGTGTTGCTATCCTTGTCTATCATCCTTGTATCATGTTCGTTTCATCCTTGTATTACCTTGTATCAACTTACTGCCTTTGTCATCGTACTTTGTATCATCTTCTCATCATTTTTGTGTCATCTTTGTATCATCTTTCAACATCTCTCATCGTTTCAACAATAATCGTTCCTAATATTATATTTTCGCCACACTGCACAGAGAGCAGCTGTTTTCCAGTCCCTACGTAGATCTGAAAGACATTGTTTTCAGACGACTCTCGTCTGACGTCAGAACAGGCCTAGGCCGGAAAGAGTACCCTTTCCAGCCGATAACATGGAACTAAGAAAGGTGATCAACAAATTTTTCATTATTTGTGTTCATTATTCAATAATTTAAACATTTATAATAATATCATCTTATTGTCATTTGAAAGAATAAAAAAGTATAAACCCAACCTCCCACATAATTGAACATCATCTAGCAGGTTATTTAGACAAATCAGAATAAAAAATAAAAATACTTGGACAATTTCCTGATATTCATATTACCTCAGATTTGCTATAGTGAGGTCCACGTTATAATGACAGTATTTGATCAACTTTGGTTTTAATATCCTTGTCTATCATTCGACAAAGCCGGTGGTACTATCGATGCCACCACGAGGTCCAAAACGATGCCAATTATGTTTTTGACAGTGTAGAAATATAATTAATTAATTCAGAGAATCGGCATCGCTATTTTTCTATCTTTATCCACTGTCATTATAACGTGGACCTTACTATAGAGCTATCACCTTCCACTTCTGCTTTCGGAAGTGCTTAGTAAACAACTATTCTCATATATATATATATTGTTTATTTTTGTATGTGGCGAAAAATAGCATTCACACCACGGGCAAAAATGTTTTTCCGGCTCTCAATCTTTTCTAGTCCTCGGACTTGAAAACCGATTTCGAGCCGGAAAAATTTTATTTTCTGCTCTAGGTGCGAAATATACTATTTCTGTTAATTTGTGACTGATGATATTTTTCTTTTTCTTTCAGGTAAGAGATATCTCAGAGAATGATCTTGTAGTGTCACCGTACTTTCGTGAGTCCGAATTTTTTATTTTTTGACAGGTATCTTTTCAATTTAATAACATTACTTTTTGTGTAGTTGAGAAGTTGATATTGTGGTTATTATTCATATTAAAAAAAAATACTAAGAAATTGTCGAAAACCACAGATTTTATTGATAGTTAGAAGACCGGTTCCGGTTGTTACACCATTTTCAATCTCTGATAAATATTACTCCTCTGTTTTTATAATCAACTAGCCGTCAGGCTCGCTTCGCTCGCCATATCCGTCAGGGGGCTCCGCCCCCTGGACCCCCGACTGGATCGTCCAAAAATGAGATCAGCGGGCTCGCTTCGCTCTAGGGATCAGGTTTATTAATTATTCTGTTCCGGTACCCATCTCTTTCTTGGCCTCCCTAAATCTCTCTTCCCAGTAGGTCTACAGTTTTGAACTTGAAGGGGCATTCTTCCAGGTGGCATTCTATCCAAATGTCTGCACCAGTTGCGTTTATTTCCAATAATTCTTTCATGCAGAGGAGCAACCAATAAAACCTGTCTTATATAACTATTTCTGATTCTATCAACTCTAGTGCAACCAAATACATTCCTTAAAAAACCTCATTTCTGTAGCTTGAATTCGACTGAATTAAGAACAAAATTTGGTCAATTGATACAAATTTGAGAAATAGAGGAAATTTTGGGCGATAACCTGATTTTTCCTCTCTGAATATTGTATAATTATTTGATCAGTTCGTCCAATGAATATCCATTCATAATAATGTTTTGAGATAACAGATACTATGAAAAAGAAATTCCATCACTCATTAATCATCAATCATGACAACACTCTTCAATCTTGAAGCCTACTTTGTAGGTTTCGAAACCCTTTTCCTTCTACCCGGATATTGCACTATCATTCTCTTATGAGCATACATACTCACACGATTTCTCAATCTTCAACTCTATGGTATTATTAAGATAACAAATCATACGAAACGCGAAAACTGGCAAGTCCTTTACAGAGTAACTACATTATTGTCTCAGCAAACGTTTGTCGAATACGTCTGTCGAAATCTCTCTGGCAGAACAAAGTAGAGGCAAGTGATTAACGAAAACTGTTGCCACAACCGAAGAGTGACAGAGAAAGACAGTTCCAGAGAACAAGAGAGTGTACGAGAGAGATGGAAAGTGTATGAGATAGAGAGAGAGTGAGGATGAGATTGATTGATTGAGTACTTTATTTATGTAGATTACAATATATACTGGCTTATACACTTATATACAATAGCTTACAATACAGCAAAATTATAGATGAATTTACATAATATAGACTAAGAAAATAATTATTGAACTGTATATGATATGAAAAAGCAATTTGTGATATAATAACTATAGATAATAATTAAATTGTTATGCATCTACATAAATTGACGGAGCTTTGGACATATCAATGTCCATTCTTCGGAAAGAATATTAAAAAATAATGTCCTCCTCACTAACTCTCTACCAAAACGTTAATTTCATTATTTAAACTAAGGATTTATTTATTAATGGAAATATTGTAAAAGTTTTAAACAATATGAATATTTAAGAGAAAAAAACAGAAAATTGATAAAGTAAACTAATTATATAGGTAGATAAGATCAAATAATTGATTAATAAAATGAAGTAGGCTGAAAGTAGATCAGGGTTATCAACTTTCAGTGATATACAGCAGTATGCAGTGGATAATTGAAATAAAATGAGATATATATATATATATATATATATATATATATATATATATATATATATATACAATTCGTTCTATAACAGGTTTAAAGGTTTATATTGGTGGAATGGGTGAGGGATGGTTGTCATGTGATCGTTCTAGAGAGAGAGTGTAGAGAGACAGAAACTTAAGATAGTACTGAAAGGTGCCAAATGGATTTATGTAAGTAAGTATAGAGATTGTGTGAGAGGGAATTAGAGAGAGTGGGAAGATAGATAGGGAATAGATAGGGAAGAAGAGAAGGATGGGGAGAGTATTGAAGCGTGAGAAAGAAAGAGTGAGAGACAAAGAGAGAGAGAGAGAGAGAGAGAGAGTGAGAGTAAAGAGATCTACCAAAGTGCTGTATGTGTAATGTGACAAGAACATAAATAGAGGCGGAGGAAGTCAGAGAGAGTAAGAGTAAGAGAGTGTGTGTAAGGGAGAAGTGAAAGGTGGCAATGAGGTGTGTAATGTAGCAAAAACAGTGATAGAGAGAGGAAGTCTTATAGAGAGATGAAGTAAGAGAGAGAGAAAGTGTGAGAAAGAGCGAGTGAGAGAGAGAGAGAGAAAGTGTGAGAAAGAGTAAGTGTGTGAGAGAGAGGGTGTTTGATAGAGTAAGTGAAAGGTTGCAATGAGGTGTGTAGTTTAGCAAAAACAGTGATAGAGACAGAGGAAGTCTTATAGAGAGATGAAGTCAAAGAGAGAGAACATGTGAGAAAAAGCGAGTGCGAGAGAGAGTAAGGGTGTTTGAGAGAGTAAGTGAAAGGTGGCAATGAGGGGTGTAATGTAGTGACACAAAAGGGTAGAGTAGGTGAACATGATGTAGGAATTGGGAATAGAAGAACAGCTTTTATAAATGTTGAAGGGGCGGCTGAACCAATTCTGAATATTCATGAGCCACTAGCACCCGATTTGCACCCACTTCACCTCATCCTCCTCTTCTTCTTCTTTAATACTTCTTGTTCCACTTGTACCCTTTGAACCTAGCAGTAGTTTCTAATTGCTTGGTTTAAGGAGGGAGAGGAGAGATGTTGTGATGAAGATGTTGAGAGCTGTGATGAGGGAAGGAAGAGGAGGAAGAAGAGGAAGAGGAGAAGGGTGAAGTGGGAATGAGTATGAAGCAAGGAAATGAGAAAAGCTAAAGTGGGATGGAGAAAGAGAGGGTGATGAAAAAGAAGTATACATATAAAAAAATTGTGCGAAAGTGATTAAAGATGCTGTGAAACTTGAAAATTTGTAAGGAGAAAAGGGAAAAATAACGTTGTAGGACTAATAAAGAATTTGTAGATTCCAGAAATGATAAGAAAAACTGAACATTAGAAAATTCATAGTTAGAAGGGGACGATGGAGTACAAAGGAGAAATATGACAAAGAATTGAAGAATGTGTATAAATAGATGTGGAAGAAGGAATACCAAAGAGCTGGAAAGTAGAAAGAGAAGGACATTTCTCCTCTCTGTCGCTCCCTTCCAATTGCAATTAAAAACAGGAGTATGGTGAGGTCCACGTTATCATGTTAGTGAATAAAGATAGGAGAAAAACGTTGCCGATCCTATGTCTTGTCAATGCCTTCCATAGAGGGTAGCTGATACAGGTTTATTGATAAAACACTTATTGACATGGGCTGCTTTTAAATTAATAAAACAAAATAAATCTTGTAACACCCTTTATTCTTCAAAAAAAAACTTCAAAATAGTTTAACTATTCTTTAAAAAAACTTCAAAATTGTTGAACTATTTTAAAGTTTTTTAAAGAATAAAGAGTGTTATAAGATTTATTTTGTTTTATTAGGTTTATTGATGTATTTAACTGTACATTCACGTTCAAAAGAGTCAATTATATTTTATCAACCATGAAATTGTATTTTTGAAAATCTTCATAATAAATTTCTATGATTAAGATGAAATATTTTGTTAATTAATTATCAATTCTTTATTGTTGAAATACGATTTGGCAACAGAGCAAAGCGAGAAAGAACTAGCGTCATCCACTTTGTTGAATGACAGACAAGGATAGCAATACCATTGCTAATCAAACGCTGCCATTATAACGTGGACTTCACTATAGTGTACTTCATCAACGAAGTTCAACAAACTGAAGAAGATGGACAAAGAATTGAAGGATGGATGTAAATTGGTGTGAAAGAAGAAATACCAAAGAGCTAGAAACTAGAAAGAGAAGGAAATTTTGTCCCCACCGTTGTTCCCTACCAATTGCTATTCAAAACAAGTCTGTTCTGTACTGAGCTGTGGGACCGGCTGGTGTTTCCCTTTCGGTCCGTATACTTTAATGGCATTCATTGCAAATTCGAGCCGTGAAAATTGCTGCTAATTGATTCTCACAGCTGCTGTGCCTTTCTGGGGAGAAAAGGGTCGAATGTTTGACCTCATTCAAACTGATTGATTCTCAGTTTGCTTGTTGTAATTAACTGTAATGGTCTGTAATGAGCTGTAATGAGAAAGTAGATGTCAAACTATTAAATAGCTCCTATAGTGAGGTGGTCCACGTTATAATGTCAGTATTTGATCAACTTTGGTTTTGCTATCCTTGTCTATCATTCGACAATGCCGCTGGTACTATCCTTTTCCAGGTCCACAACGAATCCAATTATGTTTTTAACAGTGTAGAAATATAATTAATAAATGAAGAGAATCGGCATCGCTATTCATCTATCCTTATCCACTGCCATTATAACGTGGACCTCACTATAGGTTCATTGATTCAAAGTAAATATCGGGGACCGAGCTTAGCTCTGGAGTACAAAAGCATAAAAACATTATTACGAAAGAAGAAATTATAATAACATTCATACAGAAATGTTCTATCCAATCACAGTAAATTGAGAATAATTCCCAGAGGAATGCAAAAATTTCCCTCACAAAGACCCAGTTGCACATAAGCCGGTTAAATTTTAATCCTGATTAATTTCATGTGAACCAAATCAGAGAAGGCCATTCAAAAAAGATGGATCTACTGAAATCAGGATTGAAAATAACCCGGCTTTTCTGCAACCGACACTAAGTACCTGATTGAATGATTTCAAAAGTTCAACAGCTGAGTCATAATTTTGACAAAATCCCACACACATGAACTCGCTCACTCACTTCTATCATCAACAGATGACGTAATTATCATCATCAGCTGTTTTTCCAAGGATGAATGATAATTATCCTTTTAATGTCCTTCAACGAGTTTTCTCAGGGATGAGACCTAGTGCAATCGAATTGTTAGGTTATAAACCTATTATGTTCTGAATTTCGTGAGAATCATTAGAGCTGTTTTCGAGATCCGGTGAAATACAAACATATAAACATCTAAACATCCAAACATCTAAACATCTAAACATACTAGTAGTTCTGTGAACAGTAGACCTCATGCAGTATTCTCATCCACAAGAACCTGATTGAAACTATAGACCTTATGGAAATACAGTAATAGACTGGCTTATCCACACATCTGTGTAATCACTTGTCAGCTGATTTATGATCAATAATTCTGTAGTCTGATTTTTACTCTAATATTGGCGTATGAAGGAGGCTCCTTTTTTCTTTCATATTATCCTTGAATTGCAAAATTTCCAAAAGCCTTGTATATACATCGACGCGCAATTGAAAAAGGAACTTACCTGTCAAATTTCATGAAAATCTATTATCGCGTTTCGCCGTAAATGCGCAACATATGAACATGTAAACATCTAAACATTCAAACATTAAGAGAAATGCCAAACCGTCGACTTGAATCTTAGACATCACTTCGCTCGGTCAATAAACAGAAATTGCTCGTTCAATAGTATAGGATTTGAATAATTGAAAAGCAGTATTGTATCCGTTCCCAGATGGAGGTAGAATTAAGAGATCTCTAAATTCTAAAGGGCTAGTCATGGGAATTTATTAAACAACAAATTTTCGCTTCCTATTTAACTTTTAAAATTTTATTAAATGAATTAATCAATTTTCAATTTGGACAAAAAATAATCTATATCGTTTCATTGCACATTCTATAAAACTGTCTATTATATTTTGCTAACTGTACGTCTGGAATCCTAACTGTTTACAATGATAGCGTGAACTTTATTAATTTCTCTACTTCAAAATAATAAATAATTGGGGATTCGGTCATTCAAGGGGTTTCAGCATGAGCTGGAAAATATAATAGCACTCACGATCGTTCAAATTATATATCTATCACTATTAGAATTTTTACTACACTAGGATATTCTCACTAATATTTCCAATTGAAATTAAACATTCACTACAAACTTAAAAACTTCAATTTATCCCGCGATGAAAAGTAATGCATTTTAACAAATTTAGACAACAAAAACATTCAACAAACACGTTAATTCTGGGCCCTCGAGGCCCGAGGCTACCTCTGGATTTTAATCCATTTCATTCGCGGCTTGATTGACTTGAGACAGATCTTTTCCATGCAATCTATGTTCCCCTTCCACCAACGAGACGACGGTCCACGTGGAGACAGAGCACAATTCCATGGGAAAGGAAAATGCAAGTTTGTAATATTCCCCAATATTTTCCATCGCTAACGGAAATACAGTTCCGTGAGAATACCTCAACCCTGCATAGAATTGGAGTCTTCCCGGATGCAAGTTAGCAAAATTTTCACGGTAAAAATTGACACACAAAATTCAGCTACAAGTTCACTAAAGTCTCATTGGAAAAGTCCTAATTCTATACCTTTTTAAATGAACCCAATCAATATAGTAGTATATTTTGCACCTAGAGCAGGATATGAGATTTTTCCGGCTCGAAATCGGTTTTCAAGTCCGAGGCCGTAGGCCGAGGACTAGAAAAGATTGAGAGCCGGAAAAACATTTTTGCCCGTGGTGCGAACGCTATTTTTCGCCACACATAAAAATAAACAATATATATATATGAGAATAATTGATTATTAAGCACTTCAGAAAGCAAAAGTGGAAGGTCATAGCTCTAGCAAATCTGAGGTAATCTGAATATCAGGAAATTGTCCAAGTATTTTTTTTTTCATTCTGATTTGTCTAAATAGCCTAATAGATTATGTTCAATTATGTGGGAGGTTGAGTTTATACTTTTTTATTCTTTCAAATGACAATAAGATGATATTATTATAAATGTTTTAACTATTGAATGATGAACACAAATAATGAAAAGTTTTTTGATCAGCTGTTTTTTGATCACCTTTCTTAATTCCATGTTAGCAGCTGGAAAGGGTACTCTTTCCGGCCTAGGCCGGAAAGAAACCTGTTCTAACGTCAGACGAGAGTCGTCTGCAAACAATGTCTTTCAGATCTACATAGGAACTGGAAAACAGCTGCTTTCTGTTAGTGTGGCGAAAAGTCCTAATTCTATACCTTTTTTAAATGAAGGCAATCAATGAATTTATTTCAAGAATATCACCATTACACAGTCACTTGTGACCAAACGCTTAAAACAGCTTATGACAGCTTAAGCTACGATAGAGAGAGAGAGAGAGATTATGGTGTAATATGAAAAGCAGCTACATGATACCAACCTCTAGAAGGGATTTTGAAATTTCGCATGGAGACCTAATCACGCAATCACGCGTAGAGACCTGATAATGCACTGTATGGTACCTGCTTATCATATCATAATCCTTTCAATCTTCAATATGGTGTTCAATTTATCAGGATTACAAGTTACATGTTTCAATCCGCATGATCAATTTAGATCAGCTTATCTTGAGTCGAATTATGCTGATGATGAAACTTCTTCTCTTTCTCCAGAATTGATGTTCAAATTTCATTCATGCTACATGAAGTTCCAATTCATCAACAATTCCATTCCACCTCCATCATCATCACTCTGACTTCTTCTCTTCTCTCTTTCACTCTCACCTTCTACTTTTTCTCTTCTGTCATCATTATGTTTCTTTACTCTTTATTGATTGATGAGTACATCATCGAAATGATACGGTAGGTAGAGAAAAAATAAGGAATAGAAAAATTGAAAATTCTATCCCCACTTTTTTATCTGTATTTCTACTCCTTGACTCCTCTCTTTGTCATTCTTATATTTTTATCACTACTTATCTTTCCCTCACTTCTCCTCCTTAAAAAAGGAGGAAAGCCTGACCCTTACTCCTCCTCTTCCCAAAATATCTCTTCATTTTTTGTGTAGTTGAGAAATTGATATTGGGGTAGTTATTCATATTGAATGAAAAAGACTAAGAAATTGTCAAAAACCACAGATTTATTGATACTTAGAAAGACCGGTTTCGGTCTTGATAAAAAAATCAATCAATCAATAAAGAAGGATAAAGAGTAAAGAATAAAGAAGAAATAGGAGAAGTAAATGAAGATGATTCAAATGAGATGAAGATAAATTGAATGAAAAAGACTAAGAAATTGTCAAAAACCACAGATTTATTGATAATTAGAAAGACCGGGTCCGTTATTACACCATTGTCAATCCCTGATAATCTCTGATTTCTGATAATCTCCGATTTCTGATAATCTCCGATTTCTGATAATCTCCGATTTCTGATAATCTCCGATTTCTGATAATCTCTGATTTCTGATAATCTCTGATTTATCAGAGATTGACAATGGTGTGATAACCGAAACCGGTCTTTCTAAGTATCAATAAATCTGTGCTATTTGACAATTTCTTAGTCTTTTTCATTCAATATCTCTTCATCTTATTTCAATCATCTTCATTTACTTCTCCTATTTCTTCTTTATTCTTTATTCTTTATCCTTCTCTATTGATTGATTGATTTTTTATCACAAATGACAATGTATTACCAGGTCTTGCAAGACACATTGCATACTAAAGCCGCGTTTACATCAAAGCTATTAACAAAATGTTAATAATTTAATCCTTATAGATTGTATTAGATTGAACGGAACTTGACAAACACATATGTTCATCATGTGTATGATAAGTTATGTCCAATCTTATAGAATCTATAAAGGTGCGTACAGACGGTAAAAATCCTTATGGATTGTATTAGATTGAACGGAACTTGACAAACACATATGTTCATCATGTGTATGATAAGTTATGTCTAATCTTATAGAATCTATAAAGGTGCGTACAGACGGTACAAACGGTAAGATACAGATATAAAAAACTTGGCATCAGCTGATTAAAAGTGAATAGCATGTGTTCGCGGCGCGTATATCTGTACGCACCTTTAGGATTGAGTTCTTAACATTTTGTTAATAACTTTGGTGTAAACTCAGCTTAAGACGACATTATAATGAAAACCGATCGTTAAATAATACAGAAATATAGGGGCACCGAGCTTCGCTCGTTATTTTTATTTATTGATAAACAGAACACAATTCTCTAAAATGATCGTGTTTATATTTCACAGCTGGCTATACGTCATCTTGTGAATTTCGGGGATGCGATATTTTGATTTTTCACATACTCACTCGTTCACTCACTTTTTTACTATCCACAGCTGTTTCAGCCAAGGATGAATTATCCTTTTAATGTCGTTCAACGAGTTTTCCCAAGGATGAGACCTAGTGCAATCGAACCTTTATATTATCATAAACCTACTATGTTCCAAATTTCGTGAAAATCGTTAGATCCGTTTTCGAGATCCGTTAAACATAAATAACCAGATATAAAAGTAGCCAGATATAGAAATAACCAGATATATAAATACAGAAATTGATTGCTTAATATAATAGGATTGTGCAATAGTGGAGAGTGAATTTGACTGGGATAGAGACAAAATTATCGAATATCTTCTTCCTCTTCTCTGTGCTGAAAATATCACAGTAGCTGCGGCGAAAGCAACGGCTGCTGCAAGAACTACCTTCTTCTTCGGCATCTGGCTGGGAACTGAGCGTTGAATACTAGTTTATTCCAAACTATATGTAGCTCTGCTACAAGTAATGACAGCACAGAGAAGAAAAAGGAGATTATTGGATAATTTTGTCTCTATTCCAGTCAAATTCACTCTCCATCATTGCATAATAATATATAAATCAACTCCTGGTTCTTGTAAAGGACATAGGTATTGGTTTGCCTAACTAACATACTACTTGGGAACACATCAAGCTTCTATTGACGTGTGGGGTTGTTTGAATCCTTGGATCCTTGAATCCGTCACTTCAAAAACAATAAACTCAGCAGGCACTAAACAGCTGCAAACAGCACTAAACAGCTGCGGCAGCCTTCCTCCAAGGACAGAGCAGCTACATCTAGCTCTGCTATAAACAAAAATCTGGTGTGGTACACTCACACAACTTTCCTTGCTCATTGAACTACAAGCCTCATTATCAAACGAGAATAATTTAGGGGAATAACATAATGACGATTGACGGCAACTACGATCAGACTACTGTATTTAAGTATATATACAATTGTTTTCAGAGTACTTTTTCCTTTATGTAAATTGTGAAATTCGATGATTTTTTGAAATTCGTCAAAACAGCTTTTTTACAGATGAAATATCTTGACTATGACTGTGTTCTTTTTATAAACTAACTGCTCTACCTACCCACGGTGTATGGATGAAGAAAAAGTAAAAACCGTGTACCTATCTACCTCATGCACGAGAAGGAGGTTACAAAGTTCATTTCTCAAGGATTGGGTGGACCCCCCATTAGTACCCCAGGAAAAAGACTCATGTCAGTTGATAGAGCTGATAAATAACTATACAGGGTATGGATTTGAAAAAATCGTTAGAGCCGTTTTTGAGAAAATCGTGAAAAGCAGGGTTTTTTAGTAACTGTAATTTTTCTCAAGAATATTACGGAGCTCCTGAAATTTTCTCAGAAATGAGACTCATGTCAGTTGATAGGGCTTATGAATAGCTATCCATGGTATAAATTCGAAGGAAATCGTTGGAGCTGTTTTCGAGAAAACCGTGAAAAACATGGTTTTTTAGTCATTATCCGCCATTTTTCTCAAGAATATTACGGAGCTCCTGAAATTTTCTCAGAAATGAGACTCATGTCAGTTGATAGGGCTTATGAATAGCTATCCATGGTATAAATTCGAAGAAAATCGTTGGAGCCATCTTGAATTGAATTTTATTGAATTTCTTATTGTCGGGTCCTCATGGTATAAGGACCTTAAGTTTAAAATTTCAAGTCGATCGGTTGATTAGTAATGGAGTTATCGTGTTCACAGACATACACACATACACACACACACACACCACACACACACACACACACACACCACACACACACACACACACACACACACACAACACACACACACACCACACACACACACACACACACACACACCACACACACACACACACACACACACAACACACACACACACACCACACACACACACACACACAGACCAATACCCGAAAATCACGTTTTTGGACTCAGGGGACCTTGAAACGTATAGAAAACTTGAAATTGAGGTACCTCAATTTTTTTGGAAAGCAATACTTTCCTTACCTATGTTAGTAGGGCAAGGAAAGTAAAAATTGACATGTAGCAGTGCTATATGTAGCTACAAAAGATTAGCGTTAAAATTTTGTAGCTGCAAAAAATTAGCGTTAAATCTACTTATAGCAGGGCTACATCTAGCAGAGCTATATGTAGCTCAATTTTTATATAGCTCTCCAGCTACATAGTGTAAACGTAGCTTGACAAGAGAGTTCTTGAGAATTGTAAGATATATTGTAGTAATCTACACCCACTCAATAAAAGTCTGAGATAGATAGGAAAGTTCTCCTCATTTCTGCCATTTACAGGACCTACTACTTCTCAGAGAGGTAGCTTCTTCTCATCAGTGTGCTCGTTCGGAGCTCATGAGTTATCTTTCTTCCAGTGATTTGCAGCGAATCGACGTGTGAAGAAAAGCCACTCAGTGATAGAAACGAGTGGAAGGTGATATAAAGTGAGGCTCCCTGCAGAATGTCAGCTTTGTTCAAATGGGGAGTATGAGGAGCACTAATATTATGAGGAGAATATCCTGGTAATAGAGACACTTTGTAGAGGATCGAGTGGGAGGTGATATTAAATTAGGATTCACTATGAAATGTCAGTTTTGTTCGAATGAGGAGTATGAGGAATGCTAACAATTGCAGCTGTGGATAGTAAAAATCTGGTGTGGCGCACTCACACAACTTTCCTTGCCGTTATGAAAATTGACCACCTGACGCTAGAGTTCCCGCGCATCTCAAGTCTACTATTCAGTGATTTGAGCCAGCTGGTGACAGGGTAATAACGCTGGAGACACACATGAGGTCTGCTATCTCTTCATAGTGAATGATTTAATAGAATCAACAATAATTTGCAATTGAATAATCACATTTTCTCGAATTTAAATCTTATTTTCAATTTTAGGTGAAAATGTTACTGAACATTAATTGTAGAGATTTCCATGCTCAATCTACTCCACTTGATTTTTTTTGTTTCAATTGTATCTGAAGCCTGATAATTGGGATTCTATCTGCATTGATGGGGCGGAGCTCCTGAAATTTTTACAGATATGGGACTTGTGGCAGTTGATAGAGCTTATCGATGACTATTTTAGGTATGAATTTGATTTAAATCGTTGGAGCCGTTTTCGAGAAAATCTCGAAAAACTCTGTTTTTGTCAACATTTTCGCCATTTTAGCCGCCATCTTGAATTACATTTGATCGAAATTGTTCGTGTCGGATCCTTATAGTGAAAGGACCTTAAGTTCCAAATTTCAAGTCGTTCCGTTAATTGGGAGATGAGATATCATGTACACAGACGCACATACACCAATACCCAAAAACCAGTTTTTTGGACTCAGGGGACCTTCAAACGTATAGCAATTTAGAAATAGGGGTACCTTAATTTTTTTCGGAAAGCAATACTTTCCTTACCTATGGTAATAGGGCAAGGAAAGTAAAAAAGTGAGTGAGCACCAGAACTACTAGTGAATTAGTAAGTTAATAAATTATGAACAAGTAAATGAAGTGATGTTGAAGCCGTGGGAGTTAACTGTTGTTGATAGTTTATGGTTCGTTGTTACAGAACAGAATCGCTTGTTGAAGGAACAAGAATATATGAAAGAAAACAAAATCAAATTAAGTGAAACAACCGCCGGAAAGTGAAACAAACCAAAGTGAAAGTGATAATGAATTGATTATCAATACAGTGAAAGTGAAACAGATATAGTCACTCCAAACATTTGGCATTCCTAATAAATAACATCAATACAATTCCCAATCTAATCATTTCTGACAGTTTGAAGTGATATCGGCGAGGTTGTGAACATGAATAAATCGACGGGACGAGCAATTGCTTTCAGATTGCTTCAATTATTGACCCTGAGCGTAAATTGCTGTCTCCATTTGATTCTCATCAGTGGACAATCTATTATGCAGAATAGTTGTGCTTCCATGTTGGCGTGTTCCTCGTTTCTGTGGTAGTATATTTGACTTGAAATATTCACAGGAAAGAGTGTTTTCATGGGCGCAAATTGTGTGTTGTTCACTATTATCTTGATTAATGATTATTCCAAATTTGGGTTTCTTTGTTTTCTACTGGCATTTCTTGAACAGCTAATGTCTCCAATTTTCATGAATTTGTTGTTCATCTTCACATCTTGGGTAACAATTATTCCAAATTTGGGTTTCTTTGTTTTCTACTGGCATTTCTTGAACAGCGAATGTCTCCAATTTTCATGAATTTGTTGTTCATCTTCACATCTTGGGTAACAGTTATTCCAAATTTGGGTTTCTTTGTTTTCTACTGGCATTTCTTTAACAGCAAATGTCTCTAATTTTCATGAATTTGTTGTTCCACTGTTTTTCATCTTTACATCTTGAGGAACAATTATTCCAAATTTGGGTTTCTTTGTTTTCTACTGGCATTTCTTTAACAGCAAATGTCTCTAATTTTCATGAATTTGTTGTTCTATTGTTTTTCATCTTTACATCTTGGGTAACAATTATTCCAAATTTGGGTTTCTTTGTTTTCTACTGGCATTTCTTGAACTGCGAATGTCTCTAATTTTCATGAATTTGTTGTTCATCTTCACATCTTGGGTAACAGTTATTCCAAATTTGGGTTCCTTTGTTTTCTATTGGCATTTCTTAAACAGCAAATGTCTCTAATTTTCATTAATTTGTTGCTCTATTGTTGTTCATCTTTATATCTTGGGTAACAATCATTCCAAATTTGGGTTTCTTTGTCTTCTACTGGCATTTCTTGAACAGCAAATGTCTCTAATTTCCATTCATTCATTCAATCTTATGGTCCGACACCAACAACAGCCTTGAAACTCTCTTTTTCTTCTCAGGAAATAAAATAATAATCAGGTCTTAGATCCTCATATAAGTCTATTATAAATCTACAAATTGGCTCATACACGTACGGGATGGGAAATTGACGCATCATCACGTCTCAACTACTCAACTGATCAACTTGAAATTTTGCATAATTGATTCTCAATTTACCGAGGATGGCTATAGACCTATTTTAAATTCTTCAAGATTTCATTACTTCAAGTTTTCATTTTGTCAAGTTCTTGATTAGAGTCATGCGGAGCACGTGTTCACCTACTAGTTAGGTTAAGGCCTAACTTAGTGGTTAAAGCATGGAGTCATGTCAGGCAAGTATGAATCACGGAGGGAGAGCTAGAGGTTAATTGAAGAGAGATATTGTATTCAGAGGAATAGATAAAGTGAATAAGGGATAAGAATTGAAGATCAAGAAATGGAGAGATTTAGAGAGAAATTGATATAGAGTTATATAGCGAGAGAGAGAGAGAGAGATAGATATCCTAATATATAGATAGATTAGATTAGATTAGATTTCTTTATTTATGTACTAGCCGTCGGGCTCGCTTCGCTCGCCATATCCGTCTAGCCAGGGGGCTCCGCACCCTGGACCCCCGACTGGATCGTCCAAGAATGAAATCAGCAGGCTCGCTTCGCTCGCCTGCATTTTCCATTTGGGCATTTTTATCATATGTTAGGACAATCCAGTCGGGGGCCAGACTAAACGTCTGGCTAAACGGATATGGCGAGCGAAGCGAGCCTGACGGCTAGTAATATAATATTCCCAGGATTGAAGTGGCAGTGCCCAATCAATTTTTCCGCGATAAATGCATTTAAATTTTCAACTTGGTGCCAACCTAACAAAGTCAACTCAACTTAATGCCAACCTGACAAAATTATTAATTTAGTTGCCAGTTAACAACTGTTTTGAAGAGGTACTCTATCTAGATTATAGTTCTATAGTAACATATGATAAGGAAAGTTCAATTATAATTAAGAGATTGGAAGAAGAAGAATATACATGCTAAAAGACGAACTTTAAACCCTTAAAAACAACCCTTAGAGTTAAAATATTGCCAAAAGATTTTCTTAGTGCGCCTGTAAAGGGCCAACTGAACATACCTACTAAATTTGAACGTTTTTGGTCCGGTAGATTTTTAGTACTGCGAGTGAGTGAGTGAGTCAGTCAGTCAGTCAGTCAGTCAGTGAGTGAGTGCTATTTCGCTTTTATATATATATATTTTATGTGACATCACATTTCATAAGCGGGCTGGCATAGCTGAAATTGATAGTAGCGAGCAGCAATATCGATTAGATACGATGCCAGCCTGCTATTTCTTCGGTTCATACAGCTTTAATTATAATAAAAATTCATTCCAATACTGTGATATTATAAATGTTTGTCAAGTTATATTTTTAATTATTATTATCTACCCTCTCTCGGAAAGGTGTTCCTCAAATTATCTCTACCTCCATGTTCATTATCTATTCCTCTTTTACAATTGAGGGTGCTTACCCCCACCTCCATAACTTTGGGGAAATATCGGCGTTATCTGCTAGAGTAACGGGACTCTCTCCCGGCAACTGAGAAGGAACTCCGTCTGTGTTTTCGTCACTCTTCTCCTAGACTCCTCGGGACTTGCAAACGTAAAAGTGTGCGGAGAATCGAAGTGATTTAGTGGTTTAGTGAATACGCGTGTGAAAGAAGGCTGGCGGACGGAAGACTACCACCTAATGCTCTACCGGAGGATTGCTGTCTGGGGACGATACTTAAACTAAAACCGGTGAGTCCGTTCCTTATGGAAAACTAGTAAAAGGGACCCTTAGGTCAAAATCATAAAATCTCTCACAAAATGGCGGCCCGCGAACATGGACTTTAGGAGGGGGCTCACTGTGAATAATATTATCAATGAAAAATAATTTCTAGTTGAAAAAGCCTTCAATATTTTCTTAGTAAATTTTTCATTTAGAAAATTAATATCAGCATATTAATTTATCACGATTCAGTATTAATTTAGATTAATTAAACATTCAGTTACCTGAGATAGAATTCACCATTCAAAAATTATTGAATCTATTAGAATGATTTATAGAGCACACCTTACCGAGAGAGAAGTTTACGCCTTTGGGATAGATGTATAAGGCTATTTCTGTGATATTCATATTAATTTTAACAATATTTTAAGAAAATTGGGCTATATTATAATATCATTCAGCAGAGCTGTACAAGTAATGAATTATTGAATTATACAAGTCACACCTTAAAAATGCCTGCTATTGTTATATCGGAAAAATAATGAAAATACCTCATACTAGTCATATTTAGCGTGAATTGAAGTTTTAAGGGAAATATATTCATTATTTTAATTATTGATCGATTAAACAGTCCTATGATGAAACATGAATGATTTTCGCATATTTGTCCTGCAAAGGCATGCAACATAATGATAGCTTGATGATGTCAAGGATTTATGAAGGGCATACTAAACTCGACTGCTATAAACCTATTACAAAATAATTATTATAAGCAGACTCTATATGAATTATATAAATTATTATTACAATTTATTATTCATTAGAGAGTTAGTTATATGAATAGTTTCTTAGAGAACTTCATAAATAATATAGTCCATTTCAGTATTATAAATCCGTTATTATATAAATCACCTTCCTAATAAATTATTTCATGTTGAGTAGCCCTATATTAGGTACTTATTGAGTTATTAGTATTCATTGATGCTTTATTGGTATTATTGGCATATAATTATGAATATATGTTATCGAAATTAATGCTAATATTATTGACACATAATGATAAATCATATATTATCAAAATTAACGATAATAGGCCTATTTATCGAATATAATATGATATTATATGGATTGCCTTAAACTACTACATGACTTGTGGTTACACCAACAATTCGAAAATTATTTATCCGATGAACAATATTATTGCAAATCAAGGTAATATTTTTAATGAGGCTAATGTTATTATACAAATTAAATACAACAATTTCGGAATCATTTTAATTATCGAATATTGTAAGTTGAGGTGATGTTTCAATTGATGCGTATTATGCAATATTAAATATTATCAAAACCTATGACAATATTATTGGCAAATCAAGGAATATTATATATTATCAGAACTAATTGCAATATTTTATTGAAAGTTCTATTGTCCAGTATTGTATTATTTTATGAGACACAGTACAACAAGTTTGAAATGTTGGAGTAACTTAATCATTGCAAATAAAGTGTTATTTTTATTGATGCTTATTATAATATAATATAATAAAATATTGGTAATAATCATCATAATTCATTTTTATATTTTTGATGTTATATTACGTTATGAGTAGGGTATATTACTTGTGATTCATGTGGGTGGAAGACTTTGCGATACTGGTTATTTTATACAAGCTTTCAATTGATGAGCAATAACCGTTCAACTTCTATCGCGCATTATAATCGTCAACGCTCATCATTGACTGGTTGTTATCTTATCGGCTATCTCACTTCATTTCAGTTGAAAGCTTCATTGTTATTGTATTCAATTATATTTTCTCTAATCTTCACTTTGACTTCTTTTCATCGTTGGATTGCTCAATTATTTGATATAATGATCTTCTCTTTGTCTACTTCTCATCGTTGAAAAATATGGGGAACGAATTGACCACTGATTCCAACACATCCACCAATGATTCACCCGGCGGACATCCACAGTCCAGTAGTTCGACGTCCACCCAAGAGATCCAACATCACTGGTCATCCACACAATTGAATGCGACAAATACAATGCAGGAGAGAGCGTCACCCACCAGATCGTCGATTCCAGAATCCGTTGCTCTGCGAAGGGACGTCATTCAAGAGGTCAATACAACACAGCCTATTGATGTAGCCGTTAACAATCCACCTTCTCATCCCAATACTACCGAAATAGGAAGCCAATCGGATCTAACACTACCTTCATCGAACATGGTTGATAGTATGCTGGATTTTCTTAATGAATTGCGTGAGGAACGGAGGGCACAACAGCGGAGTCTTGAAAATAGTCTGTTGAAAATAATGGAGGAAGCGCACATGAGCATGAGTTTGAGATTGGATCAAATGGAGGAGAATTTGCAATCAAACTTGTCAAGCATTGCTAAAAATTCACAAAAGGAGATGATTGAGAAAAATGCTGAATTCGAGGAATTAAATGACAATCACAGGAAATCGACTCAAGTGACATTGCCGTCTCAAGGTTTGGATCTGAAAGACAACTTCTCCGCTGCTACAGACGCTTCAGAGATAAGACTGAATACCAACGTTCCTGATTGTAGTCTTGCCACTGACTCAGAGCTTGGGAGAATTGAATCAACACAACTTGACACAGCAAAGGAAGTCAATAAAATGGAAACTGAGGCTCAGTTGTTGAAAAACAACTCTACAACAAACCTTGACAACTCTTCTTGCTGCATCATCCCGCCTTGCTGTACTGTTCCTTCTACCCAGCGGTCGAATAACATGTGTGATGGGAGTTGGAATGAGAAAAGACTGAGCTGGATAAGCCAATTACCAAGACAAACTTCAAGATTTTTCCAATGTTTTTCACGGGTGCAGTGGATCGAGTTTCATCCTGCTTTTGATAACCTTCAAAAAACAACCAAGAAGTACTTCCATTTAGATACAGGACCGTATACTGTTCAACAAATCTCAAGCCAGTGTGATTTCTTCAAAGTCCTGCTGTCTGTGAGCGGTTGGACTTGCTTCATGAGGCTCTCGATAGATTCACTTGCCGAATCATCCAGCTACCAGATTCAGGAAGAAAATGATATAACCTTGCCCTACTATACTCAAAGAGCTTCACACCGCTGTTCTACATTACTTCCGGACCCTGACAAGGCTCGAGAATCACATTAGATTAGCATCACCGTCGCTGTCATTGGAGTCTCTCCATTCCATAGATCATCAATCTAAGATCGACTCACATGGAATGCAAGTAATAAAAAGTAATTTGTTTGCAGTATGCTCATATTATTGTTATTATTCAGATATTTAATTATCATATTATTATATTGTAAGCCTATATGTGAATGTATCCCAAAGGCGAATTTATGTTATATTTCTATGTCACCAACTTGAAAATTGTCAAGTTGTGTTGTGTCTCCTGCTGCCCATTTAATGTATAACACGTTAATTAATTATTAACTTGAATATCATAATATTCACTATTCGAGAATATTTTCTTAATTGAAGCAGAGCCTATTTAATGTACTCTATTCTCGATTTTTATGTTCTTTAAATGTTAATCATGGTGCAGCAGGATAATGTGAACATTTATGTAAAATATTATATGTCTTTCTTCATGTACCAGTGCAGTTATCAGCACCTTAAGTGCGCTCCACTGTTAGGAGTAGCCCTTCTGGTCTTCAAGACGAAATATTTTGAAACTATATTCCAAATTCGGAACTTGAATTTTCAAATTAAACTATACAATTTTGCATTGGATAACTGCACAAAACGTTAAATTAACATGCAATGCACATAGTCGCATGAAAGGACAATTTTGATACTAACTGATCTTGTATTTACACTGATTGAATAATATTATCAACACAGACAAAAAAAAAATTTTAAATTAAAAGTTGGAGAAAAATTACTAAATCAATAGCAGCAATGTGCTGTAATAATAAAACATCAAGTAATAAAATGAAATAACAGAACAAAGCAAAAAAAAAAATAAATAAATAAAATAAAAATTAACCAAAGAAAAATGTCTGTGATATATTGTAAACTAACTCAGTATTATTATTGTTATTAGCATTAAGATTAGTATCATTGTTAAGATTATTATTATATTTGTTAGATGTTATTTAAATGTATATTATTTGTTATTATCAGCATGCCCCACTGTAAGGAAAATGAGAAAGTTATTAGATTCAAAGCTAAACATAGTCAATAAGTAATTATCAAGTTGAATAGGAGGAAGTAGAGTATAGTAACAGAAAACAATGCACAGCCAACAAACAAAAAAAAAAATCGAGTAGAGAAAGATTAATCATGAAATAGAAATGAAAGAATAGAGCCCAACACAAAATGAACACATCCAAGAGGGAGAAATAATCAATTGAAAAGACAAGTTTGTCTACGGATGAATAATGAACACAGATATAAAATTTGGAAACAGTTATAATTGAAATTGGAGAAATCAAAGACAAATTAAGTGAGTCAGAAATGTGACATAATGCTCTAATTGTATTCAGTTTGTAGGAATTGCTATTTGCAAACTTATGTGGCATCACAGATGTTGTCATGTTGGAGATATTGGAGTATGGCGGGCCAGCAAACTTAGTATTGCATCTTTTTTGGTCCTCCGGGCCAGATTATTATTTGGGATTTTCTTTTTTTTTTTTTTTTAGGTGAGTGGGGCTTGTTGCCCACTTCACTGATTATTGTAATTGTTGTGGAGAGAATTCCACTTGTAAAGTCGAAGGGCTTGGACCCAGACTCATATCAATTTTGTACTGATGGTTGATTGTTTCCCATTGGGTACTACCATAATCTTAAAATATAACAGTGTAGTGCTGGAGATGCTTGGCTAGTCTTGCTGCAGTTGACCCGATGTGAGGGCTGAAATGTGCTGTATGGGTGAGAAATTGGCAAGACCTTGAGACTCAACCTCTTGCAAATTTGGGGCTTTTATGTGACATCACATTTCATAAGCGGGCTGGCATAGCTGAAATTGATAGTAGCGAGCAGCAATATCGATTAGATACGATGCCAGCCTGCTATTTCTTCGGTTCATACAGCTTTAATTATAATAAAAATTCATTCCAATACTGTGATATTATAAATGTTTGTCAAGTTATATTTTTAATTATTATTATCTACCCTCTCTCGGAAAGGTGTTCCTCAAATTATCTCTACCTCCATGTTCATTATCTATTCCTCTTTTACAATTGAGGGTGCTTACCCCCACCTCCATAACTTTGGGGAAATATCGGCGTTATCTGCTAGAGTAACGGGACTCTCTCCCGGCAACTGAGAAGGAACTCCGTCTGTGTTTTCGTCACTCTTCTCCTAGACTCCTCGGGACTTGCAAACGTAAAAGTGTGCGGAGAATCGAAGTGATTTAGTGGTTTAGTGAATACGCGTGTGAAAGAAGGCTGGCGGACGGAAGACTACCACCTAATGCTCTACCGGAGGATTGCTGTCTGGGGACGATACTTAAACTAAAACCGGTGAGTCCGTTCCTTATGGAAAACTAGTAAAAGGGACCCTTAGGTCAAAATTACAAAAGTCTCACAATATATATATATATATATATATATATATATATATATATATATAGATGTTACAATATTTACTGGCTTATACACTAATTTACATTAAATGACGATAATGCTAGTTATTCAAAAAATTTTACAAAGTATAAATAATTAATCAATGAGGGAGAAAGAGCGAGTGAGACAGAGATAGAGAGAAAGGGAGAGAGAGAGAAATAGAGAGAGAGTGAATGAGAGTGAGGTAGAGGGAACAAGCGAGAGAGAAAACAAAAGAACAACAAAGAAGTGAATCCGAGATACGAGCTGAAGTTGGATAAATGAAGAAATGGTGAGGAAAGTGTGATGGAGGATGAGAGAGAGAGAGATTAGATTAGATTTCTTTATTTATGTATGTTACAATATTTACTGGCTTTTACACGAATTTACATTAAATTACGATAATGCTAGTTATTCAACGAATTTGAAAAAGTATAAATAATTAATCAATGAGAATCAATAAAGATAGAATGCAATTAGAATAACTTTAATATAATAATGTGGTGTAACTTCATAAATCGGCGGTGTTTCAACAAATAATTGTCGATTCTCTAAGAAGGATATAAAATATCCTTCCCATAAACACACGACCGGGTTGTGATGGAATACAGCTTTTGGGAGTATTATAACATGTGAATATATGATTTGAATATAGAATTATGGGATTAATTAATAAGATGGATGATATTAGAATGAGTAATAGTGAATATAATATTACATTAATGATTTTAAATAGATGAATGGTACAAACGTTATAGGGTGTGATTTAATTAATTTAGTTGATAGGGTGGATTTAGAAATTAATTGAGTAATAATGAAGATATACAATAGTAAATAACAGAGAATGTTGAGATGAGATGATGAATATATATTATGTAAGATGGATGAATGAATGGAATGAAGAAAGGAAAGGAAGGGAGATTAGAATATTTGTCATGCAGTGCTATAGGGTTGGACAGACTCAGTCATTTTCTCTATAAGATATTTTTTCAAAGACAAGATAGAGAGAGAGAAGATTGTGAGAGTGAGAGAGATACAGGAAGAAAGAGAGAGATAGGAAGATTGATTGATTGAGTACTTTATTTATGTAGATTACAATATATACTGGCTTATACACTTATATACAATAGCTTACAATACAGCAAAATTATAGATGAATTTACATAATATAGACATAATAAGAAAATAATTATTGAACTGTATATGATATGAAAAAGCAATATGTGATTTAATAACTGTAGATAATTATATTGTTATGCATCTACATAAATTGGCGGAGCTTTGGACATATCAATGTCCAAATATCCTTCCCACTAACTCTCTACCAAAACCTAAGAGATAGGAATAGAAGTTGGACGAATGAAGAGATAGAGAGTAAGTGAGAGAGAGAATGATTGTGAGAGTGAGAGAGATACAGGAAGAAAGAGAGAGTAAGATCGAGAGAGGGGAATGGCAAGAGGGAGATAAGAAGGCAGAGACACTGGGATGACAAGCAAAAAAATGAGAGAACAACAATGATGTGAATAAGAGTTGAATTTAGAGGAATGAAGCGAGAGGAAAAGAGATTCACAGAGAGAGAGAGAGTGAGAGAGAGAGCGTGAGAGATAGTGAGAGGGTGGGAGAGAGTGAGAGAGACAGGAAGACAGAGACACTGGGATGACAAGCAAAAAAATTAGAGAACAACAATGATGAGAATAAGAGTTGAATTTAGAGGAATGAAGCGAGAGAAAAAGAGATTCAGAGAGAGAGGGAGTGAGTGATGACAAGCAAGAGAAACATCGGATGTCAAAGCGGCGTTAATTACACAAGAGCCACGCTGATGATTGAGGTTAGAGCTTAGAGCTAGTGAGTGAGTAGAGTACCCACGGCTCTCGACAGAGTGAGCATAGAGCAGTGGATAACTGGAGAGGTACTCAGCCACTCCAAAAGCTACCACTCCACAACGACCCTCTTCCCCAACCCTCCCCCCCTATCAGACAGAGTCATATAAATCACATTCGATATGTATATGTAGTAACAGCCCCGCAAACCTCACCACATATTAAATCTGGTTTGATATATATGTGTGAAATCGGGAGGAACAGTGTAAACCGGGAGGAACAGTGTATCTCGCAGTATTTACTCTAGTGTGCCCACTAGCATCGATATCAAACCTGAATCATTTCATTATTCACCCGACTACTCAGCCACGATTGATGAAACCGTTGTCAAGTATCCTATCGTTGTGAGTGTCTGTTTAATTGAGTTTAATTTGAACACAGATATCAGTCCAGCTTGTGTTGCAGTAGTTTCATGGTGTACAATTGTTTTTATCATGTGAGTGGCTGAGTAATTGAATTTAATTTGAACACAGATATCAGTCCAGCTTGTGTTATAGTAATTTCATGGTGAAGGATTTTTTTATCATGTAAGTGTCTGCTCAATTGAATTGAATTGAAAAACTCTTTGTTCATAATCATGTACAGGAGCATCAGGAACAGTGTCAATATAAAGGTGCGTACAGATTTACATGAGCAATTCACTTTTAATCAGCTGATGCCAAGCTTTTTATATCTGTATCTTACCGTTTCTGTAAAAATACAGATATACAGTAGTCAGCTGATTAAAAGTTAACTGCTCATGTTCGAGGCGCATATATCTGTACGCACCTTAATACAAACATAACATAAAAAGTAGTAGAAAACAGTCTTAAACCTCCTATAGAAATAGCAAAAATTGATAAACAACAGTCATAAACCTATAGTGTGATCTGTAAACTCTTGTAATGTTTTTCTTCTGAAACTGAAAACGCTTTGTCCAGTTTGAACTCAGATATCAGTCATTTTTGTATTTTAGTTGTTCCACATTGTAGAATTCTCTCTTGTGTGAGTGGTTGGTTAATTGGATTGAATTTATACTCAAATACTGTACCTGTTTCTATTATCGTTCATAATTGTTTTTGGTGTGAGTGGTTTTTCTATTAAATCTATTCATTCATCATTTTCAATCAACTCAAGGACAAAGAAACAGACTACAGTCCAAAACTTCTTTTCATCCCAATTTCATAAAATAAATTGTCCAAATAAAGGTTATGTGCGACTTTCCAATTCTTCACTAATTTCCACATTGAAACAAAACACAAACACTTGAACAATTAATTTTGAATTTAGAAAGATGAAGATCCTAAGGTTCAAAGAACCTCACACGTCAACCGAAGCTTATTGTGTGTCCCAAAAGTATGTTAGTTAGGCAAACCAACTCCCGTGTCCTTTACAAGGTCCAGGAGTTTCTTCCCTATACCAACATCCCATTCCTCACCTGGTTGCTTACAGCCAAACAGAGCCCCCCTTCTTCTAGCTCCAAGACTTTCGCAATTCAGTATGATATGCTTGGCAGTCTCTTCAGACTGATTACAAAGCCTACACATCTCTCTTTCATTTCTGAGTCCAATTGTGTGGAGATGTTTCCGGAAGTGGCCATGTCCAGTTATCAGGGCAATCACCTGCTTGACCTGACCTCTACCCAGACTCACCAGCCAGCTGGTGAAGCGAGGGCTTGTGTCTGCCAGCAGCCTTTTGTCAAGTGCTTGACCAGGGTGACCCTGCCATTGCTGGTGGTGTAAGTCCCTGGACCTACATTAGTAAGTTCCATTTATTGTGTGGAAGGTAGTTGTTTTACTCATGCCACAGCCCGGCTCTGGGCCAAGGAATGGCATACTGGAACCCCGCTTAGCAAGCTCATCTGCACGCTCATTACCTCCTATGCCTACATGGCCAGGTACCCAACCAAGGTGCACAGAGTTGAGCGTTGCAAGCCTGCTGAGCGTTTTGTGGCACTCCCACACCAATTTGGACTTGATTTCATTGGAGTCAAGAGCCTTGAGGGCTGCCTGACAGTCTGACAAGATTATGCTAAACATACTATGGAAATCTATTAATTTTATTTGAAAAAGAACTTACCTGAGGATGCCGAGGAAGCATAGCTTGAGGAAGGCGATAACACAGTAGCCCAATACGAAGAGGATGTCGGCCGTATGCCTCAGCCAGGCTAATAGCCTCTCTTCACAGCCTACTGTGTGGAAGCTTGAGCCACTCTCGCAGCGTGCTCCACTGCCGGGTCTCATCTGGAAAAAATAATTATAATGAGTAATTATGAACAGATGCTCTTTCTCGATATATTCGACTATTTATTCAACTACAAATGTTTCTGACTTTATCTCTTTTGTTAACATTTGTTGGGCTGGTTGGCAGCAACTCCTCAATGCCTCTCTGTCATCCACCATCCTTTTGAGGTCTCTGTACTTGGTACATCTCACATCCTTCTCTATGTACTCCAGTCTTGGCCTTCCTCGCGCATTCCTTTCCTCAGTCATTCCCTCAATTATTTTTCTTTTTGTTAGACCCTTATGTCGAAAAATACTTCGACAGAATTTGGAATATTTTGTAGAATATGGAATAAAATACAACCAGCTGTGGTCTTCTCCTCTTTATTACTTGCATTAGACAACCTCTCTCTCCAACTCTTCATTTGTTCCCTTCTCTCTCCAACTGATCCTCAGCATTCTTCTGAAGAACCATGTCTCGAAAACAGAAATTTGCATTCAGATATGAACTTGGTACTTTTGGGAAAATGACCCTCTGGGAGGATTCTATCGATGGTAAAAATGTAGCTTTCATCCAATGTTTGGATCTGAACTTTTGAACTTTCAACGACTGGACTAGATGAACGTTATCAATCATATTTTCCAACTCAGTCTTTAATTACAAATCATTCCATGATTATGTGTTCACATCATTGTTGAATAAAAACAAATTCAACTTCTCAGTCTGTTCAGAAGTTATTTTCTTCAACATTGGGAATTTTGATATGCCTATCCAAATATCTCTTACTTGCTTTGCTCTGTTGCCAGATCGTCTTTTAACAATTCAGAGTTAATCATCAATTAACAAAATATTTCATCTTAATCATTTAAATTCATTATTAAAATATCGAAAAATATAATTTCCAGCTCAATAAAATAAAATTGATTATTTTAAACGAGAATGAACAGTTAATTATTACAACAATAAACCTGGTATCAGTTACCCTCTATAGAAGGCATTAACAAGACAGAGGATCGGTAACGTTGTCCTGACCTCTACCCAGACTCACCAGCCACCTGGTGAAGCGAGGGCTTGTGTCTGCCAGCAGCCTTTTGTCAAGTGCTTGACCAGGGTGACCCTGCCATTGCTGGTGGTGTAAGTCCCTGGACCTACATTAGTAAGTTCCATTTATTGTGTGGAAGGTAGTTGTTTTACTCATGCCACAGCCCGGCTCTGGGCCAAGGAATGGCATACTAGAACCCCGCTTAGCAAGCTCATCTGCACGCTCATTACCTCCTATGCCTACATGGCCAGGTACCCAACCAAGATGCACAGAGTTGAGTGTTGCAAGCCTGCTGAGCGTTTTGTGGCACTCCCACACCAATTTGGACTTGATTTCATTGGAGTCAAGAGCCTTGAGGGCTGCCTGACAGTCTGACAAGATTATGCTAAACATACTATGGAAATTTATTAATTTTATTTGAAAAAGAACTTACCTGAGGATGCCGAGGAAGCATAGCTTGAGGAAGGCGATAACACAGTAGCCCAATACGAAGAGGATGTCGGCCGTATGCCTCAGCCAGGCTAATAGCCTCTCTTCACAGCCTACTGTGTGGAAGCTTGAGCCACTCTCGCAGCGTGCCCCACTGCCGGGTCTCATCTGGAAAAAATAATTATAAATACAGTAAATGAGTGATTATAAATAGATGCTCTTTCTCGATATATTCGACTATTTATTCAACTACAAATGTTTCTGACTTTATCTCTTTTGTTAACATTTGTTGGGCTGGTTGGCAGCAACTCCTCAATGCCTCTCTGTCATCCACCATCCTTTTGAGGTCTCTGTACTTGGTACATCTCACATCCTTCTCTATGTACTCCAGTCTTGGCCTTCCTCGCGCATTCCTTTCCTCAGTCATTCCCTCAATTATTTTTCTTTTTGTTAGACCCTTATGTCGAAAAATACTTCGACAGAATTTGGAATATTTTGTAGAATATGGAATAAAATACAACCAGCTGTGGTCTTCTCCTCTTTATTACTTGCATTAGACAACCTCTCTCTCCAACTCTTCATTTGTTCCCTTCTCTCTCCAACTGATCCTCAGCATTCTTCTGAAGAACCATGTCTCGAAAACAGAAATTTGCATTCAGATATGAACTTGGTACTTTTGGGAAAATGACCCTCTGGGAGGATTCTATCGATGGTAAAAATGTAGCTTTCATCCAATGTTTGGATCTGAACTTTTGAACTTTCAACGACTGGACTAGATGAACGTTATCAATCATATTTTCCAACTCAGTCTTTAATTACAAATCATTCCATGATTATGTGTTCACATCATTGTTGAATAAAAACAAATTCAACTTCTCAGTCTGTTCAGAAGTTATTTTCTTCAACATTGGGAATTTTGATATGCCTATCCAAATATCTCTTACTTGCTTTGCTCTGTTGCCAGATCGTCTTTTAACAATTCAGAGTTAATCATCAATTAACAAAATATTTCATCTTAATCATTTAAATTCATTATTAAAATATCGAAAAATATAATTTCCAGCTCAATAAAATAAAATTGATTATTTTAAACGAGAATGAACAGTTAATTATTACAACAATAAACCTGGTATCAGTTACCCTCTATAGAAGGCATTAACAAGACAGAGGATCGGTAACGTTGTCCTCCTATCTTTCTCCACTGCCATTATAACGTGGACCTCACTATAGGAACGGTCCACATCTACATTATCCAACAAATCGATTTCAACAGTCCGTTACCCTTGTCTTTGGGAAACACATTTCACTAAACTGCATACCTTAGCAAACGCTTTGTGCAGATAGCATCAGAATAAGACTCCTTTCAATCTGTCAGCATTAATTGTATGGGGTGCATTGTAGCTATATACAAAAGATTCTGACAATATTGAGAATGATTCGAGTAAGTGAGATTCCCTTAAATTTGTCATTATTGTTTGAATGGGGTGCATTGAAGTTATATACAAGGGATACTGACAATTTAGAATGATTCTACCAAAGTGAGATTCCCTTGAATCTGTCATCATTGTTTGAATGGGGACCATTGAAGCTATATACAAGGGATACTGACAATTTAGAATGATTCTACCAAAGTGAGATTCCCTCAAATTTCATCTTGTTCGGATTAATTTATTCGCCACTGTAGATGCTCTTTCTCGATATATTTGACTATTTATTTCACTACAAATGTTTCTGACTTTATCTCTTTTGTTAACATTTGTTGGGCTGATTGGCGGCAACTCTACATGCCTCTCTGTCATCCGCCATCCTTTTTTAGTCTCTGTAGTACCTAATCCTGTAGGCACATCTCACATCCTCCTCCAGTTGTTCTATGCACTCCAGTCTTGGCCTTCCTCGCGCATTCCTTCCTTCAGTCATTCCCTCCATTATCCTTTTTGTTAGACCCTTATGTCGAAAAATACTTCGACAGAATTTGGAATATTTTGTAGAATATGGAGTATAATATGAGAATATTCAACCAGCTGTGCTCTTCTCCTCTTTATTTCTTGCATTAGACAACCTCTCTCTCCAACTCTTCATTTGTTCCCTTCTCTCTCCAACTGATCCTCAGCATTCTTCTGAAGAACCATGTCTCGAAAACAGAAATTTGCATTCAGATATGAACTTGGTACTTTTGGGAAAATGACCCTCTGGGAGGATTCTATCGATGGTAAAAATTTAGCTTTCATTCAATGTTTCGATCTGAACTTTTGAACTTTCAATGATTGGACTAGTATTATTGATAATGAAGATGAACGTTATCAATCATATTTTCCAACTCAGTCTTTAATTACAAATCATTCCATGATTATGTGTTCACATCATTGTTGAATAAAACCAAATTCAACTTCTCAGTCTGTTCAGAAGTTATTTTCTCCAACATTGAAAATTTTGAGATGCCTATTCAAATATCTCTTTCTCGCTTTGCTCTGTTGCCAGATCGTCTTTTAACAATTCAGAGTTAACAAAATATTTCATCTTAATCATTAAAATTCATTATTAAAATATCGAAAAATATGATTTATGTCTTTTAATAATTCAGAGTTAACAAAATATTCCATCTTAATCATTAAAATTCATTATTAAAATATCGAAAAATATAATTTCCAGCTCAATAAAATAAAATTGATTATTTTAAACGAGAATGAACAGTTGATATTACATCAATAAACCTGTATCAGCTACCGTCTATAGAGGGCATTAACAAGACAGAGGATCGGCAACGTTGTTCTCCTATCTTTCTCCACTGCCATTATAACGTGGACCTCACTATAGGAACGGTCCACATCTACATTATCCAACAAATCGATTTCAACAGTCCGTTACTCTTGTCTTTGGGAAACACATTTCACTAAACAGCATACCTTAGCGAACGCTTTGTGCAGTTAGCATCAGAATAAGACTCCTTTCAATCTGTCAGCATTAATTGTATGGGGTGCATTGTAGCTATATACAAGGGATTCTGACAATTTAGAATGATTTACCAAAGTGAGATTCCCTTAAATTTGTCATTATTGTTTGAATGGGGTACATTGAAGTTATATACAAGGGATACTGACAATTTAGAATGATTCTACCAAAGTGAGATTCCCTTAAATTTGTCATTATTGTTTGAATGGGGTACATTGAAGTTATATACAAGGATACTGACAATCATGAGTGATTTTACCAAAGTGAGATTCCCTCAAATTTGTCATTATTGTTTGAATGGGGTGCATTGAAGTTATATACAAGGGATACTGACAATCATGAGTGATTTTACCAAAGTGAGATTCCCTTAAATTTGTCATTATTGTTTGAATGGGGTACATTGAAGTTATATACAAGGGATACTGACAATTTAGAATGATTCTACCAAAGTGAGATCCAATTCAAAGTGTCATTATTGTTTGAACGTGGTGCATCGATGTTATATACAGAGAGAGACTGACAATCCATAGTGAAATCTCTCACTCTAGTCAAAGCAAGGTAGGAAGGAACCCTTGACTGAAACAAAACCAATTAGTGAGGCTAAATTAAACAAGAGCTTCCGCTAAGGAGGGGAAAGCCTCGTCAATTATTCAAACGATCCGATAGTGAATCCTCGATTGCAGCTGCCTCCTTTCTGAGATGTGATTGAAGTGAATTGTTGCCCGTCTTTGTCGCCCTTCGATTTTCACACTAGTTGTGTCTTTGTCATTCTAATGAAATTCAGATTAAAGAACCTGAGAGAGTGGTTCAACATTGACTCAACATCTCTGTTCCGAATCTAGATTGCATTGATGATCGCCAATCTCCGTCGCGGAGCCGGCATATATAAGAAGATGAAGAATCAAATTCAAATGAAAATCAAAATATTCTATATTGAAACCCCTGGCCTGGCATTACTCCTTCGTGAGGTGTGCTATAAAAATTCAAACTGAAGTTAATATTATTCAAGAGATTGTTGAAATTTTCATCTTACATTCAATTTTCACACCATTGTGAAGTCCACGTTATAATGGCAGAAATTGATTAAGATTGGTGTTGATATCCTTGTCTATCATTGCACAAACCAGATAGCGCTATCCTTGTCTAGCTATGTATCTTTGCCACATCGTTTTCCAATATTTAAATTAACAAAATATTCAATCTCAATATTATGGAAGTTTATTACTAGTAGTTCTGTGAACAGTAGACCTCACGCAGTATTCTCACTCACAAGTACCTGATTGAAACTATAATAGACCTTATACAGCAATAGACTGGCATCTCCACACATCTGTGTAATCACTTGTCAGCTGATTTATGATGAATATTTCTATACTCTGATTTTTTCTCCAATATTGGCGTATGGAGGAGGCTCCTTTTTTTATATTATCCTTAAAATGGAAAATATCAAAAAACCTTGTATATACGTCGACGCGCAATTAAAAAAGGAACATACCTGACAAGTTTCATGAAAATCTATTACCGCGTTTAGCTGTAAATGCGCAACATATAAACATTAAGAGAAATGCCAAACCGTCGACTTGAATCTTAGACCTCACTTCGCTCGGTCAATTATTCAAGGGATCGTTGAAATCTTCATCTTACATTGAATTTTTACTATATTGTGAAGTCCACGTTATAATGGCAGCAAATGATTAGCATTGGTGTTGATATCCTTGTCTATCATTCCACAAAGCAGATAGCGCTATCCTTGTCTAGCTCTGTAACTTTGCCAGATTGAATGTAGTGTAGAAATATAATTGATTGACAAAATATTCCATCTCAATTATTGTGAAAATTTATTATTTAGTAGTTGAAAAATATTTTTTTCTTGAATGAAACGTAATTGGTTATTTCAAACAACAATGAACAGTTGATATTACATCAGACATACAGGTATCATTGTTTTTCAACAATGTAGAAATATAATTGATTAACTACCCATTCAATATCAATTATGAAATTTATTATTGAGTCATTGAGAAATATATTCTATTGGCAAATAAAATATAATTGATAATTTCCTACTAGAATGAACAGTTGATATTACTCTAGAAGAGGGGGACTCGACAACGCATCTTTCGTATGGTTTTATCAATTTTCATCCATTTAACTTCAATTTTTGAACCTTTTTACAAATATATGTTAGGCAAAAACGTTCTATTGATTCACATATAATTACAAGTTGCGGAGTTCCAAATCCGGTGCCCAGTAGTTTAATCACAGTTAAATCAATGTACTCCTCGTGCAATCGGAAGTTGAACTCATAAATGTTTTGAGATGTGCAGGTATGACCCAGTAAGTGGCGCCACCTACTTGTAGAATTGAGAACTACATCAACAGGCGTTCCAATCCACCAATCAGAAGAGAGTAAGGGGAGCTGGGAGGCGTGGCTTGCTGTCATTGGCCCGTTATTCTCACATCACATTCTCTATCATTCCTGCTCTCTTCTCCATACTTGCCTACTCAATCACACACACTCTCTCTCTCACTCTCTCACACGCTCTTTCTCATCAAGTACAGTGTTAATAATTGGAAGGATATACTTGAGTTGCCCAAGATTTTTACTCATTATGCAAACAGAGTAACGTATGATACTCTATTGAGCCACGTACAATATACTTGTAATATTTGAATATTTCCTATTTTAGTGATAATAATATGTAACATTTCTTCTATGTTTGGTTCTGAAGCATCTGAATTTGAAAATCTACTCTGTGGAAATAATTGAGGACTGAAAATGTTGTGAAGTGAACAACTAGAAGACTTAACCTATTTCGGGCTATGTGTAACCTTATCTAAATTTGAGAGAGGAGTAGCACAAGGTTACCCTATTTATTATCTCCCTATCATTTCGATGATGTACTTCTTATTGTATGAATCAATAAGAATTAAGAATAATTAATTACAAGTTGCTGATTTAAAAATCAGTAGGGTGCATTGGGCATGAGTGAGTTCTCTAACCCAGATATTTTATAGTGAGGTCCACGTTACAATGGCAGTATTTGACTAATATTGGTGCTGCTATCCTTGTCTATTATTTGACAAGGCAGAAAGCTCTATCCCTTTCCAGTTCTGAAACTTAGCCAGATATATTGATTATTGACAATATATCAATTTATTTAATCAACAAATACTATTTATGAAGATTATGAAACTATGAAAATTCATCATTGAAGAATATATTTTCTTGTCAAATAGAATGTAATTGAACGACAATGAACGTTAATATTACATCAGATATACTGGTATCAGCTATCCTCTATAGAAGGCAGTGGCAAGGCGAAGGATCGGCAACGCCGATTCAATGTAATTATTACGTAAACCTCGACATACACTGCATCTGTTCCTTAACTACAATATTATTGTTCCTTAAATCTACCCATATTATCACTATGAATCTCTATTTATATTATCGACTCAATCTTAAATTATAATATTTTCTCTCTATTAAATTAATACCTCTATTCGTCATTCTCTGTTTGGTAAATCTTTATTTATATCATCGACTAAATTATGAATTACTAACAGATGAAACGTGCTTCGGAAGGGTCTGATTAACACCTTAACAAACTGAAAACTTGACCTACAGAAACGTTGAAGAATTTAAAATAGGCCTATAACAATCTTCGGTAAATTGACAATCCATATGCAAAATTTCAAGTTAATCAGTTGAGTAGTTGAGACGTGATGATGCGTCATTCGTGAATTTCCTATCCTGTATCTGTATAAGCCAATTCTTTCCCTTAATTAATCACAGATATTGTATCTCCATTATATTATTATTGCTTTATTCGTCATTCTCCGCAGAATATAAGTGGAAGCAGAATGGGAAATGTCAAAAGAAAATTGGGAGAAATTATCGGTAGGGCAAGGAAACCCAATTAAAATCACTGGGAAGGAAAGTTTCCCAAATAGGATTATCGTTCTAGTGAGTGGTTCAGAACGTTCCAATATATACATATTTACTAAATATATACTATCGTACTTTTATGTATACATAGCCTACAATTCATATATAGATATATTGTGTCTATAACTTTGGCAATACTCTAACCACTGAGTTTGTCTGAACTTGTTGAAGAACTCTATCAGTCGCTTTCTCTCTCACCTCTCTTTCTCTCTACTGTGGTCAAAAATGAAGGCAGTCATTCTATTCTATTCTTTCTCTCTCTCTCTCTCATTTACTTTCTCTCCCTACCTCACATTTCCTCTCATTTTTCTTCTATTTTTGATGGATACTATTGATCGAAATTTGCACCCTCATTTGATAATTATTCACTTTGGAAGTTTTCGGAGCTCTGAAACCAGCTTCGTATCAAAGTTGCAGATTTCTGAATTTGAAGATGAGTTGTTAAAATATTATAGTGTGGTCCAAGGTACAATGGCAGTATTTGACTAATATTGGTGCTGCTATCCTTGTCTATTATTTGACAAGGCAGAAAGCTCTATCCCTTTCCAGTTCTGAAACTTAGCCAGATATATTGATTATTGACAATATATCAATTTATTTAATCAACAAATACTATTTATGAAGATTATGAAACTATGAAAATTCATCATTGAAGAATATATTTTCTTGTCAAATAGAATGTAATTGAACGACAATGAACGTTAATATTACATCAGATATACTGGTATCAGCTATCCTCTATAGAAGGCAGTGGCAAGGCGAAGGATCGGCAACGCCGATTCAATGTAATTATTACGTAAACCTCGACATACACTGCATCTGTTCCTTAACTACAATATTATTGTTCCTTAAATCTACCCATATTATCACTATAAATCTCTATTTTATTATCGACTCAATCATAAATTATATTTTCTCTCTATTAAATTAATAGCTCTATTCGGCATTCTATGTTTGGTAAATCTTTATTTATATTATCGACTAAATTATGAATTACTAACAGATGAACCGTGCTTCGGAAGGGTCTGATTAAAACCTTAACAAACTGAAAACTTGACCTACTGAAACCGTGAAGAATTCAAAATAGGCTTATAACCATCCTCGGTAAATTGAGAATCCATATGCGAAATTTCAAGTTTATCAGTTGAGTAGTTGAGACGTGATGATGCGTCATTCGTGTATTTCCTATCCCCGTACATGTATAAGCCAATTCTTTCCTTTATTTTATTACAGATATTCTATCTCCATTATATTATTATTGCTTTATTCGTCATTCTCCGCAGAATATAAGTGGAAGCAGAATGGGAAATGTCAAAAGAAAATTGGGAGAAATTATCGGTAGGGCAAGGAAACCCAATTAAAATCACTGGGAAGGAAAGTTTCCCAAATAGGATTATCGTTCTAGTGAGTGGTTCAGAACGTTCCAATATATACATATTTACTAAATATATACTATCGTACTTTTATGTATACATAGCCTACAATTCATATATAGATATATTGTGTCTATAACTTTGGCAATACTCTAACCACTGAGTTTGTCAGAACTTGTTGAAGAACTCTATCAGTCGCTTTCTCTCTCACCTCTCTTTCTCTCTACTGTGGTCAAAAATGAAGGCAGTCATTCTATTCTATTCTTTCTCTCTCTCTCTCTCATTTACTTTCTCTCCCTACCTCACATTTCCTCTCATTTTTCTTCTATTTTTGATGGATACTATTGATCGAAATTTGCACCCTCATTTGATAATTATTCACTTTGGAAGTTTTCGGAGCTCTGAAAACCGCTTCGTATCAAAGTTGCAGATTTCTGGATTCGAAGATCAGTTGTTAAAATATTATAGTGTGGTCCAAGGTAAGTGAGGGCAGTGGAGAGTTGTCGATACTTTGCCACAGCCTTCTATAGCTGATACCGGTTTATCTGATGTAATATTAACTGTTAATTCTTGTTTGAAAAAATTAATCATATTTTAATGGTCGAGGAAATTATATATTCTTCAATGAATAAATAATAAACTCTTGTAATTAGGATTAAATGTAGTTTATAAATTGTATATAATTGTATTTGAATTTGAATTTGAAAATTTGAATTTCTACATTGTTAAAACCCGATCTGGCAAATTTGTAGGTGCTACAAAAGGATAGCGTTATCTGCTTTATCGAATGATAGACAAGGATAGCAACACCAACATTAATCAAATACTGCCATTATAACGTTATAACGTGGAGCTCACTATAGGAAGTTAATACAAGGATGATAGACAAGGATAGCAATACCAATGTTAATCAAATACTGCCATTATAACGTGGACCTCACTATAGAACAAGAACAACCGCATTATCACCACAAATGATACAGTATCAACACAATATGATAGATACAGTGTCATATCAACTTGATACACAACACTATGATTTGATACATTTGCTATCTGCTTTGTCAAATGATAGACAAGGATAGCAACACTAATGTTAATCAGATACTGCCATTATAACGTAGACATCACTATAGAACAAGAATAACCACATTATCACCACAAATGATACAGTATCAACACAATATGATACAGTATCATATCATCAACTTGATACACAACACTTAGATTTGATACATTTGCTATCTGCTTTGTCAAATGATAGACAAGGATAGCAACACCAATGTTGATCAAATACTGCCATTATAACGTGGACATCACTATAAAACAAGAACAACCACATTATCACCACAAATGATACAGTATCAACACAATATGATACAGTATCATATCAACTCGATACACAACACTTTTAATTGATACATTTGCTATCTGCTTTGTCGAATGATAGACAAGGATAGCAACACCAATGTTAATCAAATACTGCCATTATAACGTGGACCTCACTATAGAACAAGAACAACAATAACATGATATAGTATCACCACAAATGATACAGTATCAACACAATATGATACAGTATCATGTCAACTTGATACACAACACTTTGATTTGATACATTTGCTATCTGCTTTGTCGAATGATAGACAAGGATAGCAACACCAATGTTAATCAGATACTGCCATTATAACATGGACCTCAATATAGAACAAGAACAACCACATTATCACCACAAATGATACAGTATCAACACAATATGATACAGTATCATATCAACTTGATACACAACACTTTGATTTGATACATTTGCTATCTGCTTTGTCGAATGATAGACAAGGATAGCAACACTAATGTTAATCAAATACTGCCATTATAACGTGGACCTCACTATAAAACAAGAACAACCACAACATGATATAGGATCACCACAAATGATACAGTATCAACAGAATATGATACAGTATCATATCAACTTGATACACAACACCTTGATTTGATACATTTGCTATCTGCTTTGTCGAATGATAGACAAGGATAGCAACACCAATGTTGATCAAATACTGCCATTATAACGTGGACCTCACTATAAAACAAGAACAACGACAACATGACATCACCACAAATGATACAGTATCAACACAATATGATACAGTATCATATCAACTCGATACACAACACTTTGATTTGATACATTTGCTATCTGCTTCGTTGAATGATAGAAAAGGATAGCAACACCGATGTTAATCAAATACTGCCATTATAACATGGACCTCACTATAAAACAAGAACAACGACAACATGATATAGTATCACCACAAATGATACAGTATCAACACCATATGATACAGTATCATATCAACTCGATACACAACACTTTGATTTGATACATTTGCTATCTGCTTCGTTGAATGATAGAAAAGGATAGCAACACTAATGTTAATCAAATACTGCCATTATAACGTGGACCTCACTATAAAACAAGAACAACGACAACATGACATCACCACAAATGATACAGTATCAACACAATATGATACAGTATAATATCAACTTTCAACTTGATGCACAACACTATGATTTGATACATTTGCTATCTGCTTTGTCGAATGATAGACATGAATAGCAACACCAATGTTAATCAAATACTGCCATTATAACGTGGACCTCACTATAGAACAAGAACAACCACATTATCACCACAAATGATACAGTATCATATCAACTCGATACACAACACTTTGATTTGATACATTTGCTATCTGCTTTGTCAAATGTTAGGCAAGGATAGCAACACCAATGTAAATCAAATACTGCCATTATAACGTGGACCTCACTATAGAAGTGCTACGTGCTGTGATGAGGCTGTTTTATCCTGGTCTGCAAAGACATATATGTACTACGATATGTACATGCCTCAAAGATATATATTTCTCCAGGTTTTGATTATGAATGAAGGAAAGTTCTTATGTGAAAGAGTTTAGAAGGTCAGAGGTAGCGAGTTTTCTCTCGTCTATTAATTCTTCTAATCCATCATACCGCTTTCACTATTTCTACTGAGATGCAGCGGAATATCGTAAGTTTCACTTGAAACTATCAGCAAAGGAATAATGGAAGGCATTGATGTAATACATGATGGATACTGTAAGTTTGAAATAAATATCACTATAGGTTGATGCTTTAGAGGCGTCCCAGATCTGTTGAACTCGTTAATTTCGTGAACTCTATTTTGACCTTTCACTTTCAACTTACATCTATAGTGAGGTTAAAGTTATTATTAGTTCTGTGAACAGTAGACCTCGCGCTCAGTGAGTTACGTTGACCTGTTGTTTTGTTTTCTCAAAAATAATAAATAATTTATCAATTAAAAATGTCTAAGAAAAATCCTAAATGAACATAGAGCTTTCTGTCCTATCGTACCGTGACGTGTCGTCCCGGAATGTGAGTGTGAGCGCAGTTATCAGGTCTGGCTGCAACTGTCTACAACGTTGATGGAAAGATACAATTTTCAAGATGTTCGATGTCTTTGAACGGGTAGTATTATAGTCAACTGTCTACTAACCTTAATGGAAAGGTACATTTTCTAGATGTTCGATGCTTTTGAACGGGTAGTATTATAGTCCACTAGACAGTTAATTAATGATGAATAATACTATAGTCTGATTTTTACGGTAATATTGGCGTATGAAGGAGGCTCCTTTTTCCTTTAATATTATCCTTGAAATGCAAAATTTCCAAAAACCTTGTATATACGTCGACGCGCAATTTAAAAAGGAACATACCTGACAAATTTCATGAAAATCTATTAACGTGTTTCGCCGTAAATGCGCAACATAAAAACATATAAACATTCAAACATTTAAACATCAAGAGTATGCCAAACCGTCGACTTGAATCTTAGACCTCACTTCGCTCGGTCAATAATGGCAGTGGAGAAAGATGGCAGAACAACGTTGCCGATCCTCTGTCTTGTCAATGCCTTCTATGGAGGGTAATTGATACCGATTTATTAATGTAATATCAACTGTTCATTCTCGTTTGGAATAATCAATATTTTATTAAGCAAAAAATATATTTTTCAATAATTTCATAATGGATTTTAATGATTAAGATGTAATATTTAGTTAATTAGTTATTGATTCTGCATTGTTGAAAGACGATCTGGCAACAGAGAGAAACGAGAAAGAGATAGCGCTATCTGATTTGTTGAATTATAGACAAGGATAGCAACACCAATGTTAATCAAATACTGCCATTATAACGTGGACCTCACTATAGAACAAGAACAACGACAACATGATATAGTATCACAACAAATGATACAGTATCAACACAATATGATACAGTGTCATATCAACTTGATACACAACACTATGATTTGATACATTTGCTATCTGCTTTGTCAAATGATAGGCAAGGATAGCAACACCAATGTTAATCAGATACTGCCATTATAACGTGGACCTCACTATAGAAGTGCTACGTGCTGTGATGAGGCTGTTTTATCCTGGTCTGCAAATACATATATGTACTACGATATGTACATGCCTCAAATACATATATTTCTCCAGGTTTTGATTATGAATGAAGGAAAGTTCTTATGTGAAAGAGTTTAGAAGGTCAGAGGTAGCGAGTTTTCTCTCGTCTATTAATTCTTCTAATCCATCATACCGCTTTCACTATTTCTACTGAGATGCAGCGGAATATCGTAAGTTTCACTTGAAACTATCAGCAAAGGAATAATGGAAGGCATTGATGTAATACATGATGGATACTGTAAGTTTGAAATAAATATCACTATAGGTTGATGCTTTAGAGGCGTCCCAGATCTGTTGAACTCGTTAATTTCGTGAACTCTATTTTGACCTTTCACTTTCAACTTACATCTATAGTGAGGTTAAAGTTATTATTAGTTCTGTGAACAGTAGACCTCGCGCTCAGTGAGTTACGTTGACCTGTTGTTTTGTTTTCTCAAAAATTAATAAATAATTTATCAATTAAAAATGTCTAAGAAAAATCCTAAATGAACATAGAGCTTTCTGTCCTATCGTACCGTGACGTGTCGTCCCGGAATGTGAGTGTGAGCGCAGTTATCAGGTCTGGCTGCAACTGTCTACAACGTTGATGGAAAGATATAATTTTCAAGATGGAGTCTATATGTAATTTGGGTACCTTAATTCTTTTGGATAGCAATACTCCCCTCATCTATGGTAGTATGTAGGGCAAGGACAGTAAAAATCCATGAAAATCGAATTTACCATATTTGCATTTTTAGGGACAGAAGTTTGGATGGATCGAGTAGGACCTCTGGAGGAATCTACTTATCCTCCAGATTTCACTTTATACATACTGGATTTAACTCTTTATCTACTTATTGTGGGATTCATGTAATAACTTTTCAAGTATAGAAGCATACAATGAAAACTATCAAGTATTTCCTTCACTCATTTACCCTTTGTGTTTTAATAATAGTAGCCCTAAAAAGGAGAGTAAACTTTCTAAATGAAATGATGGAGAACAACAACATAGGAAGATGATGTGGAGGTTTGGAAGCAAGAGGAAGAAGAAGAAGAAGAAGAAGAAGAAGAAGAAGAAGAAGAAGAAGAAGAAGAAGAAGAAGACAGGAGGAGAAGGAGAACAAGTAGAAGGAGAATAGATTGAGAAATGCTATGGAGATAAATGATGTAGGTAGGACAAGGTAACAGATGATGGCTTTGTTTGTGGGTTGGCTGCGCTGCTCTGCTAAATGCAAGATGCAAGGCGAGGCAACACTTGCTATTCTAATGTTTGATTAATATGCTGCTGCCGGTTACAACCCAGTTAAGGTGGCCTCCTTAGTTGACTAGATGCAATTCCATTTGTAGATCTTGTTATTAGACCACGTTATTTGGTTAGAGGGTAGGTTAGAAAGCGAGAGAGATAGGAGTGAGAGAGAGTGATCATGTTAGAGAGGGGACGAGAGAGTGAATGAAAGAGAGAGACAGAGTGAGAGATAGTTTAGAGGAAGAGAGTTGGAGATATGATCCTCAAAAACGGACAAAAGTTGTGTGAAGGAGACAAGAAAATAGTGAAAGAGAAAGTGAAAGTATGTGTTTGTGAGAGAGATAGAGATTGAGAGAAAGCGAGTGAGAGAAGATTTTTAGAGTAATAGGAAAGAAATAGAAGTGAGAAAAAGAAAGGTCCTGGAGGGCGCATGAGCAAGTGGGAGATTAGATTAGACAGAGTGAGAGATAGTTTAGAGGAAGAGAGCTGGAGATATGATCCTCAAAAACGGACAAAAGTGGTGTGAAGGAGACAAGAAAATAGTGAAAGAGAAAGTGAAAGTATGTGTTTGTGAGAGAGATAGAGATTGAGAGAAAGCGAGTGAGAGAAGATTTTTAGAGTAATAGGAAAGAAATAGAAGTGAGAAAAAGAAAGGTCCTGGCGCATGAGCAAGTGAGAGATTAGATTAGATTAGATTTCTTTATATTTATGTATGTTACAATATTTACTGGCTTATACACTAATTTACATTGAATGACGGTAATGCTAATTATTCAACGTATTTTACAAATTATATATAATTAATCAATGAGAATAAAGATCAAATGCAATTGGAATAACGATAATATAAAATTGTAATATAACTTCATAAATCGGCGGTGTTTCAACAAATAATCCTCGATTCTTTGCAAAGGTTATAAAATAATATCCTTCCCATTAACACACGACCGGGTAAAGTGAGAGAGCAAGAAAAAAGGAGAGAAAGGGAGAAAGAAAGAGTGTGAGAAAGAGGTTCAGAAAGAGAGGGGAATGAGAGAGTAAGTGAGTGAGTGAGAGAGAGAGTAGGATTGTGAGTGAGTGATTGAGAGACTATAGTGAGACTATATTGCTATCCTTGACTATCTCAAGCAGATAGCGCTTTCTCTTTCTAGCTTTTCTCTGTTGCCAGATCGTCTTTTAACATTGTAGAATTAATAATTAATTAACATAATATTCAATCATATCTCATTGAGAGACTATATTGCTATCCTTGTCTATTATTCAACAAAGCAGATAGCCCTATCTCTTTCTCGCTTTTCTCTGTTGCCAGATCGTCTTTCAACAATGAAGAATTAATAATTAATTAACAGAATATTTCATCTCAGTTATGGAAATTCATATAAATTATTGAAAAATATAATTACTTGGTTAATTAAATACAATTGATTATTTCAAACGAGAATGAACCGTTAATATTACATCAATAAACCTGTATCCGCTACCGTCTATTGACTAGACAGAGAGGATCGGTAACGTTGTTCTCCTATCTTTCTCCATTGCCGTTATAATGTGGACCTCTCTATAGACTAGTTTCAAGAGTAGACTAGAGATTAGTTCAATTTCAGTGAGGTTGATATTATACTAGTTATCCATATTGAATCAAAATAGTCTACTAGATACAGAGTCAATTAGCCTAGAATCTAGCATAGAGAAACAATAGCGTAAGTAGATATCCCATAGTATAGGGCGTTTATGTCGCAACTTTTACTGTTATCTCAAGCCGATTACTGTCGATTATTGACGATTTTTACTGTTTTGACCGGGTAAGAGTGTATGAACGGCACAATATGAGAGACTACCAGCGTCATAAAGCTTCACGGGAAAGAACTACGTGGACTATCGGCTTGAGATAACAGTAAAAGTTGCGACATAAACGCCCTATACCATGGGATATCTACTTATGCTATTGTTTCTCTATGGATCTAGTGAGGTCCACATTATAAAAGAGGTATTTGAACAACATTGGTGTTGCTATCCTTGTCTATCATTCGACAAAGCATATAGAGCTATCCTTTTCTAGCTCCGCGACGTGATCAGGTCGTTTTTCAACAATGTAGAAATTTGATTAATGAATAAAATATTCTCAATATCAGTCATGAAAATTTATTATTTCAAAATAAGATAGATATCTGATTCATTCATTTATTCTTCATTCATTCATACAATAAGTACATCATCAAAATGATAGGGAGAGGAAAAAAATTTTCAAGGTACCTTATTTAATAAGGTACCTTGTGCTGTTCCTCTCCCAAATTTAGATAAAACATAGTCCGAAATAGGTTAAGTCTTGTAGTTCTTCAATTCACATAATTTATTTTCAGTCCTCGAGTATTTTCACAAAGTAGATTATTAGACATTATCTGTTTCTTACCGATTGTACTATTTTTTCTTGTTGGAGATCTTCCAGAGAATGCTCAAGGGAATAAAGGATGGGAATTAGGAATGCGAATTGGGATTGGGAATTGGGAATGGGAATCAGGAGATGGGAATGGGAATTAGGATTGGGAGTTGAGAATGGGAACTAGGAATTGTGAATGGGAATTGGGAATACTCCAGAGAGTGAAGACACAATAAAGAGAAGATTAGAAAACACAAAACAAAGGGACTGAGAAAGAATAATATTGTATTCACATTTAGTTTTGTTGAGTGCAACGCATTTCGCTCAGTCTTGTTAGAAAATTTGGTTGAAAAGTAAATTGAAATTTCACGTTCTTGTCTCTGCTACAGTAAACGAATGTAGAATTGTCTTTGTTGAAAATTCAATTATCTTAATTTCCATCCTTAGAAATTGGCTTTCGTGGTTTTCCATAATAAGATGCTGTCATGCATTGTAGAGACTTTTATAAGGGGAAATATAAATGTAGTGAGGTCATGTAATAATAGGAGTGGAGGAAGATAGGAAAACAGCGATGCCGATTCACAGCCTTGTCACTGCCTTCTATAGAGGATCGCTAATACCTGAAGAAAATATGTCATGTTTATCCTTGTTTAAAATAATCAATATTATATTTTACTAGCCGTCAGGCTCGCTTTGCTCGCCATATCCGTCTAGCTCGCTTCGCTCGCCTGCAGTTTTGGGCATTTTCATCATATGTTAGGACAATCCAGTCGGGGGTCCAGACTAAACGTCTGGCTAAACGGATATGGCGAGCGAAGCGAGCCTGACGGCTAGTAATATAATATTCCCAGGATTGAAGAAGCAGTGCCCAATCAATTTTTCCGCGATAAATGCATTTCAATCTTCAACTTGGTGCCAACCTAACAAAGTCAACTCAACTTAATGCCAACCTGACAAAATTATTTATTTAGTTGCCAGTCAACTGTTTCGAAGAGGTACTCCATCCAGATTATAGTTCTATAGTAGCATATAATATGGAAATTTCAATTATAATTAAGAGATTGGGAGAAGAAGAATATACATGCTAAAAGACGAACTTTAAACCCTTAAAAACAACCCTTAGAGTTAAAATATTGCCAAAAGATTTCTTAGTGCGTCTCTAAAGGGCCAACTGAACATACCTACCAAATTTGAACGTTTTTGGTCCGGTAGATTTTTAGTTCTGCGAGTGAGTGAGTGAGTGAGTGAGTGAGTCAGTCAGTCAGTCAGTCAGTGAGTGAGTGCCATTTCGCTTTTATATATATAGATTCGTCAAGAAAATAAATGTTTAATGATTCTATAATACATTTATAACACGGCAATAGATTTTCATGGAATTTGACAGGTAATAGTTATTTGTGCAACTAGTGCGCAAAGTGACAGTTTGCTGCACCGAAAGAAACGTTTACGCCCGAGCCGTAGGCGAGGGCGGAATGGGTTCTTGAGTGCAGCAGAGAAACTTTGCGCACGTATTTCACATTAAGCTTTTCCTACAGTTACCATTGAATATGAAAAGTAGGTGATTATGGGTAAAATTCCATGAAATCCATCAAATGTTTCTCTGTGTAATTTTATTATTGATAAAAACCTTAATTTATTCAAAATTGAATAATGAGTAGTAAATGAATGAAGGCGGCACTCATGTGGTGGCTGTCGCTGTCATCCACTATTGTCCACTGCCTTAATATTATAACGTGCACCACAGTCAGTGTTACCAACATAATTTTGATTTTCCTGTACTGGTGCTCCATATAACCTACTATTTTGCGTTGTCATGCTGCAAATCTGGAGTACACAAAGAATTACTTTGCGCACTAGAGCGGAAAAGTGATTCTTTGCGGCCTGCAATCAGTGCAGAAATGGCCACTTTTCAGGGTATCTGTAGGAAAATAACTATTTCGAATTCCTCGTCGATGTAAATATAAGGTTCTTGAAATTATGAATTTCAAGTATAATACAAAAGGAAAAGGAGTCTCCTTCAAACGCCAATATTACCGTGACTATAGAATTGTTCATCATGAATCAGCTGTCGAGTGGATTATTAATTGCATGCAATGACGCATGCAATTAATATCTCAATGTAACTTAGTAAAAAATCAGCCGTCGTGTGGACTATGAATTGCATGCCATGCAATTAATAACTGAAAGTAACATAGTTTTCTCTCTCGAACTTTGTCTGCTTTCAACTCGGGCTGACCTGTTACCAGTTTGGTTCATCTCACACTTACGCGACTTAGGTCGAGAAGAGACTCAACTCTAGTCGAGAGCATGTGTTTCCAAATGGTGACGTCGCGGAGACTAGAATCGACTGGTCTGAGTGTCACCATTTGGAAACACATGCTCTCGACTAGAGTCGAGTCTCTTCTCGACCTGAGTCGCGTAAGTGTGAGTGGAGTTTCAATCTGAAGGAGAAGGACGCATGAAGGAGATTAACTTTTGATTTTAGCGTCTTTTGATACATCAACCCCAACAACCATTAACCGTTTTCACACCGATATCTCGCCGCACGACTTACAGACAGGATTTACTCTGATGGACAGTAGAAGAGGAGGATGTGATTTATAACTACTGCGCGAGGTCTACTGTTCACAGAACTACTAGTTGATAAAATGTTTAATCTACTCATCCTTCTTATCTACTACCCTTCCTCGCCATTCACCTCCTCCTTCTTCTCCTCTTCCTCCTCATCCTCCTCTTACTCCCACCCCTCATCCTCCTCCATCTCCTTTTTCACTTCCTCATCTTCTTCATCACAACTTCCTCTCATCTTCCGCTTCTTCTCTGTTCCACTTCCTGTCTTGATCCATCTTGCATCTGCACCCGGAAGTAATTCGTATTGCACCAACACGACATCCGCTTCTGTCTACATCGTTCCTCTTTCCATATTCCTCAATTCTTCCGTTCCCCCGTTCCACCGTTTCTGGTTCTCCGTTTTTCATTCTCTGGTTTCCCTCCCGGGTCCCCCGTTCACTCATTATTCCTTTTTCCTTATTCCCCCGTTCACCGTTTCGTCCGTTCCCCCGTTCCAAGTCCCCAGTTTCTCATTCCTGGTTCCCCGTTTCCCGTTCCAAGTTCCCATTTCTCCATTAATCAAAGCAACAGTATTGTTCATTATGACACCACCTTTGTCTCATTAATAACAGACAACATACTCAGCAAACTTGAGATAATCCTCTGCGTCCATAGATGTTTGCGTTTATTGTGATACAAACACAAATAAATTAGTTGAATATAGTGAGGTTCACGTTATAAAGGCAGTGGAGAGAGATAGGAGAATAGCGTTGTCGATTCTATGCCATGCCACTGCCTTCTATGAAGGTTAGCTGATAATTATGTGATATTAACCGTTTATTCTGTTGATATTAACTGTTTTAACCCGGTGATGTTAACGGTTTGTTCTTCTCAGAGATGATCAATTTAATTCCATTTTTAGAGGAAACATATTTATCAACGATTTTATAATAAATTTCATTATTGGAGATCGAATATTTTGTTAATTGATTACATTATTTACATTGTTGAAAAACAATATGGCCACGTTTTGGAGCTAGAGAGGGATAGCGGTGTCTGTTTTGTCGAATGATAGACAAGGATAGCAACACCAATGTTAATCAAATAGTGGTATTTTAACGTGGACTTTACTATAGAAAGAAGAATCAAAGATGATAGACAAGGATAGCAACACCAATGTAAATGAACTACTGCAATATTATAACGTAGGCCCCACTATAATCACCGTTAAAATTACACAGACTTGTTTAGCCGTGCAATTTTTTTATCTATGCTATTTACATTTCAATTTTTACAATTCATTCTTATAGAGTTAGTTTTTATTTCATTGATGAAATATTTGTGATGTTTTGTTCCCATGAACAACAGCATCCATAATATTTCTAAAGTTTAGTTTATTCAATTGAAGTTTCGTTATAGAGAAACAATAGCTTGAGTAGATAACCCATGGTGTAGGGCGTTTATGTCGCAACTTTTACTGTTATCTCAAGCCGATTACTGTCGATTATTGACGATTTTTACTGTTTTGACCGGGTAAGAGTGTATGAACGGCTCAGTATAAGCATAGAGAAACAATAGCATAAGTAGATATCCCATGGTATAGGGCGTTTATGTCGCAACTTTTACTGTTATCTCAAGCCGATTACTGTCGATTATTGACGATTTTTACTGTTTTGACCGGGTAAGAGTGTATGAACGGCACAATATGAGATGCTACCAGTGTCACACAGCTTCACGGAAAAGAGTTACATGAAACATCGGCTTAAGATAACAATAAGAGATGCGACATAAACGCCCTATACCATGGAATATCTACTTATGCTATTGTTTCTCTATGGTAAAAGAGACTACGAGCGTCACACAGCTTCACAGGTAGAGCTTCGTGGACTATCGGCTTGAGATAACAGTAAAAGTTGCGACATAAACGCCCTGTTCTATGGGATATCTACTCAAGCTAATATTTCTCTATGGTTATATCTATTAGGTTATTCTGTGCTTCCTTCTCATCTATAAAATATCAGTGATGTTTAGTCGTTCTCAGGAACGACAAAATCCATAATTTTTTTTGAATTTTTAGTCTCTTCTACTAAAGTCTCTTTATTTCTACTGGATTTTTCTATGTTCTAATTCTATTCATGGAATATTTGTAGTATTTTGTTGTTGAACTCACATGTGCGTTGGTGGCAGCAGTGGTGATTTGTAGGGGTGGCGTGGAGGGTTGTGGTGTGGTGGAGGTCGAGGTCGTCTGGAAGTTGCGTAGGTTCCGCAATGCAGCTGCTATGACGGGCGAAGCGGCCGCTTGGCTGGCTTGGCCGAAGCAGCAGCTGTCAGGCAGGGTGGTTGTCGGAGGCGGTTGAGAACCTGTAACGAGAAAAAATTGTTTCAATGATTACATTAATTGAAAATTCTTCATATAAAATACAAAATAGCAGTGAGCCGTGAATCGCCGGAAAAACATGTTACAAAATCCAACTTGATGCATTCCAGCGATGGGGCAAATTCCGATTCTCTTCAGATTGAAATTGAAATTTATTCATTTGCCACTAAAATACAAATGAGGGAACCAATGTTATTAATCAAAATATGACACGAATCTGATCTGTATGATGATTCAAATAATCTAATGGACATTCAGAGCACGGTAAATAGAAGAAGACGGTAGGTGTCACGCGCATGTTTGTGCTAAATTTCCGGTGTAGCTGACGTCATTTTATATCCAATCATCTGTTTTTAACAAATAAGTTTCATAAATTGCCAATAGGTGTTAAAAACCACGATTGGTAGCGATGACGCAATCTAGCTGGCTGGCCACTGCGCACACATTTCATGACCACTACCGGTTTCATCTAAATACCGTGATTCAGAGTACTGCAGTTGTTACATATGTTTATCAGCTAGTCGGCGACGAAGTTAAAGTTGAAAGAATTGAATATAAAAAAGCTGAAGTGCTATATTTGAGAACTAAGTAAATCCCAGAACTTGCAACCTATATAAATATGTAATATGTATAACAAAGAATTTTTTTGTATGTTGATTATCAATTATTACTTTTAAAGAATATATGTTAAAGTTTTGAAGTTAATCGATGAAGTAATTCGAAAGTTATAGTCGAAAATACACACAAACAAACGAACGGACATCATATCGAGCTGCAAGTCAAAAGTAGGTATTCTCTACACTTGGTCTAATTTTATCAGTCATAATAATGGTGATAATTGAATAAATGTTGATAACCAATACTCAAACAATAATCTATTCGAAAGTTACAGCATGGGGTTCTCTACTACCATCTCATAGAACCTTGAAACATTTAGAAATTTAGAAATTGAAAATCTTAATTTTTTCAGAAAGCAATACTTTCCTCACCCATGGTAATAGGGCAAGGAAAGTAAAAATATTCCTTGGTGATTATGGAGCAGCACACAGTCTTGTCTACTATCTATCGACGGCTGTTGGATGACACAATGATTATAACAGATGATTTTTATTTCTGTGTGTGGCCAGCTCACAAATCTTCTCCCATAAGGATTACATGTAAACTTTGAAGGACTGCATAAGAGAGTACTGAAGTCGGATTATAAATTTGATAGGCCATATACCCGGTCCTGAACATAACGAACACAACTAAAAAATCATCAAATTCGGTGCACACATAAGAGAGTTATTGAATGTCAAAATTTGAGGCTCGATTTTTATTTATATAGATAGATTATCAACAAGAATCAGCAATTAATATCAGATCAGAAATACCAGGATAACTTAAATCACAGCTATATACTATCGAAGGCGATGTACCGGTACCGGTAAAGTACCAACAATGTATTCCTAGAATATTGTTCACTGATTTAAAGTGAGTTTCACCAAATAACCGATTTGTGTGAAAAAGCATAGTGAAGCAACAGGTAAGATCAGTAGAGCCTGGCTTACGATAAGCTCTGGAGGATTACACTTGTCAGATTATGATAATGTCCTCATAGTCATGCAAGTCATGACAGGAGTCTTGTGTTGACAGAGTACTGTGTTTAGTGCCCTTGTAACTCGCCGTGAAAAGGGAGGATAGGCAACCCGCTTAACACAAAAAACCAGTCACAAAAATTAATAGTTTCTGGTCTTCGGTTTTGTTTCATAGATTCTATTTTTGAGAGAATGTTATTTTTGGAAGTAAGTTACTGAAAAGTTGAATAAATTTAAATTAATTTAATTTCATCATTACAACAAACTTACAAATTATTATAGTAGATAGAAATTACATAATAAAAGTACCCTTTAGACATTTATTTTTTTATTTTCGCACAAAACCTTCTGGAACTTTCAAGAGTTTGATTTTAATTTCTATGTACATAGTCTACTAGTTGACCGAGCGAAGTGAGGTCCAAGATCCAAGTCGACGGTTTGGCATTTCTCTTAATGTTTAAATGTTTATATGTTGCGCATTTACGGCGAAACGCGTTAATAGATTTCTATGAAATTTGACAGGTATGTTCCTTTTCAAATTGCGCGTCGACGTATATACAAGGTTTTTGAAAATTTTGCATTTCAGGGATAATATAAAAGGAAAAAGGTGCCTCCTTTATACGCCAATATTAGAGTAAAAATCAGATTATAGAATTATTCGTCATAAATTAGCTGTCTAGTGGACTATAATGCTACCCGTTCAAAAACATCGAACATCTTGAAAATGTATCTTTTCATCAACGTTGGTAGACAGTTGACTATAATACTACATGTTCAAAAACATTGAACATCTTGGAAATGTATCTTTTCATCAACGTTGTAGACAGTTGCAGCCAGACCTGATAACAGCGCTCACACTCACATTCCGGGACGACACATCACGGTACGATAGGACAGAAAGCTCTATGTTCATTTAGGATTTTTTCTAGACATTTTAAATTGATAAATTATTTATTATTTTTTGAGAAAACATAACAACAGGTCAATGTAACTTACTGAGCGCGAGGTCCACTGTTCACAGAACTACTGGTAGTCCTGTACGAGAAAGAGTATATTATATTAATTATAATATACTGCTTATAATATACTCTATAACGCTTTAGTAATCACGAGAAGGGTATAGCATAATATGGAGGAAGAAAAGTAAATACAGATGAGATATAAAGGCAACGAAGAATCACATTGCCTCAGATTCTTGATAAAAATCCATTTTTGTTCTGTCTTTTTTATCAAATTTGTGGGATGAATAATAAGAAGTCCTTCAAGAATAGATTTAGACCAGAGTTGATTCCTTAATATACAATACTGAAAACGTCAGGCTCCAGATAAATGAAGATCAAAGCTTTACGAATGGTTCACTATACCAACTTTCCTAATCCACTTCCAGGTATCAAAATTTGTTAAATATGAAGTGAATATCACTATGAAAATAATTATGTTATTTTTTCATAGACAGTCTAAATAAATTAATCAAAATACCGTATTGCATTATCATCGATCTGTATATTTCTCTTTGAAAAATATTTAATCTTTTCTTTTTTTGCAGGTAAGCTGGAATGGTCTTATCTTGGCTTCATGCTGTGTTTATTCAACGGTTGGTGAGACTTGATATATGATATTTGACATTTTCATTGAGCTTCCCAAAAGTTTGCACTTTCTACGCTCACAATGGGCCATATGAATAAAACCAGAGCAAATGCTAATGAGCAAGAGCATGGAGCATAAGGTTTTGCTCATGAGCCAAAGGTTTGCTCATTTTTATATGAATAAGCTCTACCTTATAATCTTACCTAATGCTCCTGAACTCTGGAGCAAATGCTCAAGTATTTTAAAGATTTTTCATCAGCTGATTCGCTTTTGTAGCCTTACTTTGTTTTTATAGCTCACGGAAGCGCTAAATATGCAAGTAGGGTGCACCGCTTGTGTTTGCGTCGTCTGCTCTGTTTTCTATTTATGAATAGAGTTTTAGGTTAGTTAAGTTTGGAATTTTGAAATGATAGCGTGGAAAAATGTCATTTCTTTAATAATCTTCAGCATATTCTTATAATATCAATAGCCTTTTTATAACACTACACTCTCATCTTCTTAAATGCCTATTTCCTATTTTGTGATGGCTATCTTTAGTGAGACGAAATCTTTTGTATTTATTCTTTTGTAGGGATAAGAGTTTTATAGTTCTCAACTATTGGTTGTGATCGTATCTGGTATAGTTTCTTCCTTATACGAATTATTTGAGCCATTTTACCATGAGCAAAAGGTGATAAGCTGCTCTAGACTAGACTCACCTTTTTTGAAGCATTTGCTTCAAAATTTGAACAAATGCTGTTGTTTATTAATACAATTTTTAACGAAATCTTTTACTTTTGAGCAAATGCTCGAACTATTTTTTTGATGAGCATAAGCAAAATGGTTTGCTCACGTTTATTCATAGAAAATGAAGGAAATGCTCCATATTTTAGAAGTATAAGCAAATGCTCAACTTTATTTATATGGCCCATTGTCTATCTACTTAATCTATCACACTCATTTGTTGATTGATCAAACACATAGTAGAGTTTGTCACAATAAACAGAGATATCACGTAGAATATTTTAGCTGGGGATCGCTGTAACATAAAAGTCTGTTATAGGGTTAAAGTATCAAATCTTTCACTAACTTATATTTTGTTGGTCACAATAATTTCAAGAGGAGGATTCAAATCTATAGTCAGATTCATGTTTTACTGCGAGTATCGGTTGAACGGGAACCTTTGATATTTATGCTATGCTGACATTTTTAAAGTGGATTAGGTACTAAACCCATCGTAATTTCATTTCTGAGATGAGAATATCAATCATGGATACTAAAACCCGGAACAATTCACTTTCATTTCGTTTCCCAGAGAAAAAAAATGTCTTGTTTTTGCATTCATCATTAGCAATGAGGCGTGACGATCTCTCTCGAAGGTGAAAGCAATAAATCAAAGATTTTCCAAAATCCAAGACTGAGAGAAATCGGAAATCTTCTCCCGTACTTTCTATCATCGTTTTCTCACGGATTTTTGTTGTTGTTTGTCTCGATTTCTGATTCAAGAATTTCTGGATTCAATCGTGTGTGCTTGTCGATGATTTTCATATTGGTGGCAACAATTTTTGAATGAGATTGAGATCCATTCACCAAAATATCGCTGGCTTCATTCATTTTTCTTATTACTATAAGTAAAATTACTTACATGATTAGTGGTCCGTAGTCTAGTGCAAGGGTCTCCAACCTTTTTTATCCAAGGGCAACATTGTTAATTCTTGGGAGGCTTAGAGGGCCAATAACAAGGATGTATGTGGAATTTGACTTGTGGGGACACACACGACGGGGGATTTGGGGGGGTGTACAATATTATTATATAATATGAGGAGTTTTAAGTATTTTTAAGTAGGAAGAAGCAAATCAATTGATTTAATTTTAATACAAAGTCCAATTTATTGAGTGTAAAAAGCTCATAAGAAAACTTGACAATGCATGAATTTATAAAAAGCTACCATGCTAAAAGAGAATACTCATTTTTAGTGAGAATTTGTTTTCCAGTTGAATTTTCCGCCCATTTAGGATCAAACTTTGTGGTTCCGATCATTAAAATCGATTTCAAATGTTCATGTGACAAGAAAGTATTTGGATTTAACAAACTTCATTTTTGAAAATGTCTGCTCACACTTGTAGGTAGATCCAGAAAGAGAAAACATAGCTCGAGCATGGTTTTTCATATTTTTAAAGTATTTTTCTGGGAGAGAACTGTAAAATGGAAGTAGGTTACCTTCTTTGTAGCGTACAAACAGGGACATGTACAGTCCGTGCAGACCATTTGCTAATATCTCACAATGGTTGATCGCTGCTTGTTTACAGCTAATTTTACACTTATTAAGAAATGGAGTGGATAGTAAGAGAAAAGTACTGAACTCACAGTTGTTGTCGGAAATGTGTATAAATATATATATTTTTTCGCCCCACTTGGATGTAATGAGCTGGTTTACGTGCGTCATATGGGGGCCGAAAGTGATTGTTTTCTGACCAGGCCGGTAAAATTTTTACGGCCCTAGGGCTGTAAAATAACCTTGAAGTCAGCTGATTCTGATTTGATGTGAACTTGTTTACAAAATAGTTTATGAAACGGAATCAGTTTATGCTTCTAGAATTGAATAAAGTTTTTGCAATAAGATACTATCATTTTATTTGGATGGATAAAATACAAATGAGATATTATATATAAACTATTCAAATTCAATTTTCAGAGTATAATAGAATCTAACCTCAAACTTCCTAGTAAAGCGTTTGTCACGGAACATGGTGGATAAACGGAATCATTTTATGCTTCTAGAATTCAATAAAGTATTCTGTAATAATATACTATCATTTTATTTAAATGAATAAAATACAGATAAGATATATATTATAAAGTATTCAAATAATTAGATTTTCAGAGAAGGATAGAACGTCTAACCTAAACTTCCATTGACATTCAGATCACATCAGATTGGCCAAATTTCAAGTGTGCTAAAACAGCTGATCAAAAACTTTTTCAAGTGTGATAAACCAGCTGATCAAAAACTTTTCATTATTTGTGTTTATCATTCAATAATTAAAACATTTATAATAATATCATCTTATTGTCATTTGGAAGAATAAAAAGTATAAACTCAACCTCTTACATAATTGAACATAATCTTTTAGGTTATTTAGACAAATCAGAATAAAAAATAAAAATACTTGGGCAATTTCTTGATATTCATTCAGATTACCTCAGATTTGCTAGAGCTATGACTTTCCACTTTTGCTTTCGGAAGTGCTTATAGTAGACAATGAGAATACTTATTAGTCTCATATATATATATTGTTTATTTTTCAGTGTGGCGAAAAATAACGTTCTCACCATGGGCAAAAATGTTTTTTCGCCACACTTGGATGTAATGAGCTGGTTTACGTGCGTCATATGGAGGCCGAAAGTGATTGTTTTCCGACCAGGCCGGTAAAACTTTACAGCCCTAGGGCTGTAAAATGACCTTGAATAACAGCTGATCGTGTCCGATCTCACAAAAATCATAGAGAGATAATCTCATAATGACTGTAATAATCTATATAATTATGTATCGTGAATCGCGGTATTATGTCTATAATAATATATTTTATAAATTACTGTTTCATAATTTAATATTTATTATTGTGTTTTTGATATCAAACAATAGAATACGATGATATATCTCCATAGCCTCAACAATATAATGTTGGCTACATTGTCAGAAAGGTACGTATCGCAAGTCTTTAAAAGTGAAGAATCGAATTTGAAATCAAAGTACAATAATTGTATCAATATTTAAAAGTGAGATAGAGTAATAATTGTTTCTTTTTTATTATCGAATTCCACTTCTTAATGCAATACAATCAACAATAATAATAGGAAAATACAGCAGAGATCTAAAGTTTAAGGTAAGCCTACTGGTGAAACTCAGCCTTGACTAAAAAATTCCTAGTAATTTTTCCGTAATTCATTATTAAAACTTTTAGATAATTTTTCTTCAATATCAAACCATATAGAGAAAACATTAGGCCCACTCAAGATTGAATCTTTGAATGTTTTCTCTATGATTTAACTATTTTCAGAGCAATATTTTGTTGTGAAAATGCCGGCAGCTTCAAGTTTGCCGCTATAGGCTACACTATATTATAGTAGCCTACATACGTTACCTGACTTACAGGCCAATTTGATCAAAAGATGCAATGGCCGAGAGTGTAAAGGCGTGTACTCAAAAGCTCAAAGCTCAGTGAATTACAAACATGATCCAGGTTCGAACCCTCGATCAGTGACATTTTTTTTTGTCGATGAATTTCGACTTTTATTAGCTATTTTTTATATTAGTTACCGTAATTTAAATTTCAATCAATTTTTTAGATATATTTTGAGACAAAACTGTGAAATATGCAATTATATTAATTTTTTAATCACATTATTTCAAAATAGTAATGAAAATTCTATTCATCCATCTATCCATGAGATATTGCACCAGGCGCAAAGCGCGAGCTATAAAAATTCAAACAATTATTCGAAATATTAATAGTAAAAAATATTGTCACTATTGTAAATTATTAATTAGTAATATTGAAATTAATTGACAGTGAAGTTGTCATAACCAAGATTGAAACTATCAAAATAGGCTGTTTGAATTTTATTTATTTTTTAATTTCTTATATATTGGGAAGTTTTTTTCTGGTGTGGCGAAAAATAGCGTTCGCACCATGGGCAAAAATGTATTTCCGGCTCTCAATCTTTTCTAGTCCTCGGCCTACGGCCTCGGACTTAAAAACCGATTTCGAGCCGGAAATATCTCATTTTCGGCCCTAGGTGCGAAATATACTATTCCGGCTCTCAATCTTTTCTAGTCCTCGGCCTACGGCCTCGGACTTGAAAACCGATTTCGAGCCAGAAAAGTCTCATTTTCGGCCCTAGGTGCGAAATATACTATTAAATCTGTTGCAATAACTCTCGGCAGGCCGGACAAAATCCATCCGCGGGCCGTAGGTCGGAGAGCCCTGGTCTAGTGGATAGAGTGCTAGCATAGCAACCTAGAGATCACGGGTTCATACATGCTCATCACCAGAGGTGATTTTATCGCGTCTGGATCAGTAGCAGAGCTAGTCGTTGCCTCACTTTTAGACAAACAATGATGGTCTGGTGTTGACGAAGTCAGACCAAGTCTCTCCCGTGTTTCGGACGGGAACGTTAGATTGTCGGTCCCGGCTGGAGTATGACAATTGTAAGGCCCGTTGCCGGATTTTATTTTCAGGTGAGGTGAGACTTTTCCCGCAAAAGACTCCCCACCAACAAAAGCCATAGGAATTTTTTTTTGTACAATAACTTGTGGAAAGGTTCTACATGATTCAGCTTAATGCTGTTTCTGTACCTATTTTTATATAATACAGTCCTAAAGATAAAAAGTTAAGGGCCCCATACACTAGGGAACTTGAATCGGCGAACTTGGTTCGGGGAACCAAGCTTGTGTAGGATTTGTCCACACACTGAAGTGGGGAGAGCGAACAACCGTTCGTCAGCACTTCAGTGTCTTTCGGGGTCTAGAGATGAGTGTTTTAACGTTTACAGCTGCTGTGGGAAGAAAATATATTGAATTTATATAGATAGAATATATCGCCCTGGCGGACGAACCGAACAAAGTTTTAAATTCAGATTGAAGACCAAATTCGTCACGAATTTGGTTCGCGGTTCGCCAATTTTCCTCATACTCTGGGGAACTTGGTTAGCAAAAACCGAGTTCGCCGATTGATTGATTGAGTACTTTATTTATGTAGATTACAATATATACCGGCTTATACCCTTATATACAATAGCTTACAATACAGCAAAATTATAGATGAATTTACATAATATAGACTAAGAAAATAATTATTGAACTGTATATGATATGAAAAAGCAATTTGTAATATAATAACTATAGATAATAATATTATATTGTTATGCATCTACATAAATTGGCGGAGCTTTGGACATATCAATGTCCATTCTTCGGAAAGAATATTAAATCCTCCCCACTAAACTCTCTACCAAAAGTTCCTTACGCGTTCCAATCCTGCCAATCCAAGTTCCATAGTGTATGGGGCCCTTTATGCTGATTTGAGGCCGGTTTCGGAGCTCGGGATTTGGCCAAGTTCTGGACTTTAAACAGCTGGAGTCAAAAAAATGACTTTCCGAAAAAGATTGGCTAGTCGTAGTCAACGTTTAAATTTAATTTTGAAAAACTAGAAAATTGAAGACGAAATAAAATAAAGAGAAAATTGTGTAAAGTTCCAGCTATTTTGAATTTATTTTGGAATGTTTCATTTTGTCAAGGGAATTGTTTCCAATTATATAAATGAGAAAATAAAGATTAACATAAAAACTACGACTACGCCCTGTTTCGGAAAGCCAATTTTCTGACTCCAGCTGTTTAAAGTCTAGAACTTTGCTAAATCCCGAGCTCGGAAACCGGCACTTAATCAACTCAAAGGATTCAGGATCGGAGAAAAGTAATAGGAATACTTTCATGATTTTAGAAGTACTTAACAAAAATGTTTATGTGTTTTCAAAAATTTATAACATATCTTGGAGAATATACAATACTAGCCGTCAGGCTCGCTTCGATCTAGCCAGGGGGCTCCGCCTACTGGACCCCGACTGGATCGTCCAAGAATAAGATCAGCAGGCTCGCTTCGCTCGCCTGCATTTTTCATTTGATCATTTTTATCATATGTTAGGACGATCCAGTCGGGGTCCAGACTAAACGTCTGGCTAAACGGATATGGCGAGCGAAGGAGAGCCTGACGGCTAGTAATATAATATTCCCAGGAATAGCTCTGATTGAAGTAGCAGTGCCCAATCAATTTTCCCGCGATGAATGCATTTCAATCTTCAAATTGGTGCCAACCTAACAAAGTCAACTCAACTTAATGCCAACCTGACAAAATTATTAATTTAGTTACCAGTTAACAACTGTTTCGAAAGGGTACTCTCTCTAGATTATAGTTCTATATTAGCATATGGTATGAACATTTTTCAATTATAATTAAGAGAATGAGAAGAATATACATGCTAAAAGACGAACTTTAAACCTTAAAAACCACCCTTAGAGTTAAAATATTGCCAAAAGATTTCTTAGTGCGCCGCCTCTAAAGGGCCAACTGAACATACCTACCAAATTTGAACGTTTTTGGCCGGTAGATTTTTAGTTCTGAGAGTGAGTGAGTCAGTCAGTCAGTCAGTGAGTGCCATTTCGCTTTTATATATATAGATTGTCTTGAAGAACCTAGAATTCTTTACATAGAATATATTATCGGTTTCTTTGGAGAATTCAGGATTCTTCTTGGAGAATATAGAGGAGCTTTTGTACAAGTACAAACGTGCTTTTTACACCTTGCTAGGAGACGTTTTTGAGACTCCTGAATATTCGTAGAAAGAATTTGGAACAGTAGTTGTAGTGCTGGGAAGATGGTGCTATCGTGAGGCCCTGTTTAGACTGGCAGCATTGGTTGAATGGGTAGCATCAATGTTGCTCCATAAGGAATGCTGACAAATTGAAGTGAATGTGAGATAGACTTTCTTCCACACGTGAGATAAGAATTGAGACAAATTTTCAGCACTCAAGCTGTACAATAAAGCCAGACAGAGAGAGATAGAGTGATAGAGAGATAGAGTGTGTGAGAGAGAGAAAGAGAGAGAAAAGATGGAGAATGGAAGAATGTCTATGAAAGAGTCAGTTAGAGAGAGAGAAAGAGGGAGGAAGAACTAGAGAGCAAGAGAGCGTGAGAGTAAGCATGAGGAGACAAATTGGAGGGGAATTTTTGTGGGGTAATAGGAAGAAATAGAAAGTAGAAGAGAAATACAGTAGAAATAAAAATCTATACTATGATAAAGGGAAGAACTGGTGAGAAAGAGAAAAAGAGCGCTAGAGAGTGATTGATTGATTTGATTGAGTACTTTATTTATGTAGATTACAATATACTGGCTTATACACTTGTATACAATAGCTTACAATACAGCAAAATTATAGATGAATTTACATAATATAGACTAAGAAAATAATTATTGAACTGTATATGATATGAAAAAGTAATTTGTAATATAATAACTATAGATATTATATTGTTATGCATCTACATAAATTGGCGGAGCTTTGGACATATCAATGTCCATTCTTCGGAAAGAATATTAAAAATATCCTCCCCACTAACTCTCTACCAAAAAAAGTGAGAGAGAGAATGAGAGAGAAAGCAAGAGGAGAGAAATTGAAACAGAATTTTTGTAGGGTAACAGGAAGAAATAGAACGTAGAAGTGAAATACAGTAGAAATAATATTAATATATACTATAATAAAGGAAAGAACTGGCTTAAACACATACGGGATAGGAAAATTATGTTTGACGCATCATCACGTCTCAACTACTGAACAGATTAACTTGAAATTTTGCATATAGATTCTCAATAAGCTAAGGATGTTTATAGGCATATTGTCAATTCTTCATGATTTTATTACATCAAGTTTTAAAATAGACCATTGCGGAGCACAGGTTTCCCGCTATAGTGTGGTCCACGTTATAATGGCAGTTGATGAAGATAGAAGAATAGCGATACCGATTCTCTTCATTAATAAATTATATTTCTACACTATCAAAAACATAATTGGCATCGTTGTAGACCTTGAAAAGGATAGTACCATCGGCTTTGTTGAATGATAAACTAGGATAGCAAAACCAAAGTTGATCAAATACTGTCATTATAACGTGGACCGCACTATAGTAATAAAATAATATAGATAGAAAAGTGATAGTGTTTCAGTGAGAATAGAATAGAATGACTGCCTTTATTTTATAACTGGGAGGGCGAAGGTAGAGCATGAGAGAGAGAGATTGATTGATTGATTGATTATATGCCTTTATTAGGGCGGAATTAGGACTCCTGGTCCTCTCTGCCACACAACCCTAGATGTGGAGATGGAGAAACCCCTAGTGTGAGAGATGGAGAAAGAGAGAGAGAGAGATTGATTGATTGATTGAGTACTTTATTCATGTAGATTACAATATATACTGGCTTTTACACTTATATACGATAGCTTACAATACAGCAAAATTAAAGATGAATTTACATAATATAGACTAATAAAATAATTATTGAACTGTATATGATATGAAAAAAGCAATTTTTAATATCCATAGTTAATTATATTGTTATACATCTACATAAATTGACGGAGCTTTGGACATATCAATGTCCATTCTTCGGAAATAATATTTAAAATATCCTTCCCTCTAACTCTCTACCAAAAGAGAGGGAGAGATAGAGAGTGACTGGGAAGATGATAAGCAAGAGGAGAGATTTGAAGAGACGGGGAGTTTTCAAGAGTAAAAGGGAGAAATTGGAATTAATAAGAGAGGTAGGAGAACGTGTTTGAGCTAGGTAGAAAGAGAGAGACAGTGAGAGAGGAACAGAGAGATAGTGAGAGAGGAAGAGAGAGGATGTGAGAGAGAGAGTGTGAGTGGAAGAGAGAAGGGCGTAAGCAAGAGGAGAGAGAGACAGGGATGATTTCCAGAGTAATAGGAAAAAAGGAAAGGTATCTGATAGGTAGAGAGGGGTATGGAAACAAAAAAGAGAGAGAAAGAGTGTGAGAGAGAGTAGTAAGCTAGAAAAGAGAAGGGGAAATTGTAACAATGTATGTCACTCGGATACATTGTGGATGGCGCAGGTTGTAACAGGAACACCGCATTCCAGAGTTCGCCCTGAAACATCCCCGAAAAAGGGATGTTTTGTCACTTTCCACTCTCCCACATTCCCCCATTCAACCTTTTTCGTGTTATTGTCATCCTTTTCGATGAAAGTCACAAATTGATGAGTTCTTGTGTCGTATACTAGAGGGATGATCGATTTTCCGAGGTAGACACCAGGTCTACTAAATTGAATATTTCGAGACGAAATTTTGTATTTATGCTATAGTGGGGTCCAAGTTATAATGGCAGTGGAATAAAATAGAATAGAACAGAATGACTGCCTCTATTTTTGACCTAGGAGGGTGAAGTTAGGGCGCAATCGGCCCTCTCTTATACTTAACCCTCCATTACAATACTAGATTATAATTTAACAAGCAATACTCAGTAAAAGATGATAAAACAAAACAATATTTTAAATGCCCTCCATTACAATACTAGATTATAATTTAACAAGCAATACTCAGTAAAATGAAAAAAGTAAAATTTCTCATTTTAAATTTTAAATGAAAAAAGTAAAAATAATGATAATATTGAGTGGAATAGTTGAATAAACTTAGAAGTAGAGCATTCTTAAAATGTAAAATAACAAAGATCTGTTGGGAAATAAATACAAAATTTATGACGGAGTGATAGGATCGAAGAAGCAAAAAAGAGCAATATGGCTACAAGCCTAAACAAGATGAGAAAATAAGGAAATTGATATTAAATACTTCTAGCATGAAATATATTTTCAGAGAGAAAAAGAGTATCAATCAATCAAATCAAAATTTATTATTCACAATACAAACAGTTGAGGGTCCTGCCATACCCAAAGGTTTTTCGGCGGGTGCCCAGTTACAGGAAAAAAATGAGTTACAAAAGATAAATAAACTTAGACAAAATAAATATTACACTTCAAAAATTTTAATTAAAAAATGAAAGAAAACTAATGCAAAATGAAAAAATAAAATAAGAAAATATACATCAGATTTTGATACAGAATTAATAAAAAAAAGGGAAAAATGAAAATTTATTAGAAAGGAATGTAATAATAAGGAAAAGGAAAGTATTTTTCACTATCTGTCTTAAGAGTTTTCTTTTAAAGTTGAACTTGAATTGAAGTGGAAAAATATAGCAGAACAACGTTGCAGTTCCTCACTGTCTTGTCGGTAGCTGATACAGGTTTTAGGATGTAATATTAACTGTTCATTCTTGTTAAAAATGATAAATTGTATTTTATTAAGCAAGAAATTATATTTTTCAATAATTTCATAATGAATTTTCATAATAAAGATGCAATATTTTCTTAACTAATTGATTAATTAATTCTACATTGTTGAAAGGCGATCTGACAACAGAGCAAAGCGAGAAAGAGATAGCGCTATCCGCTTTGTTGAATGATAGACAAGGATAGCAATACCATTGCTAATCAAGCAATGCCATTATAACGTGGACCTCACTATAGAGGGAAGATCGATTTTCCGAGACAGACACCAGGTCTACTTTTGGTCTATTTTTTGTGTTATGAATACTGTATATGCTAGAAATGAAGAATCACTATATCGAGCTCCACGATATGATTGCAGTATTTGATTAACATTGTTGTTGCTATCCTTGTCTATTATCTTTGTATCATATTATATAGTGAGGACCACGTTATAATGGCAGTATTTGATTAACATTGGTGCTGCTATCCTTGTCTACCATCCTTGTACCATCACCATATAGTAAGGTCCACGTTATATAGTGGACCTCACGTTATAATGACAGTATTTAAGTAACATTGATGTTGCTATCCTTGTCTATTATTCGAAAAAAAAAACAGATAGCATCATCCTTTTCTATCTCCGCAACGTTTCCAAGTCCGTTTTTAACAATATAGAAATGTAATTAATCAAGGCAGACAAACGGCAACACTGTTCTCCTATCTTTATCCACTGTCATTATAACGTGGACGTCACTATAGGGAGTAAATTTCCAAAAAATGTATTGCGAGATGGGAAACAGAAGAGGCAAATTGCGAAATGAAATGAAACAGATCAGTAGTATACATCAGCACTAAAATTAAATCGATTTAACTCGACAATGTTTAAGTTTAATTGATATTTAATGAATGTACTTAATCTGATAACCAATAATTGATATTGCTCAACGATACTGAACGAGGTCAACTCTGATAACTCCCACTTATTGATTCTCAAATCTAAATTGATTTGAATTTTATTGAAATTTCAATTTGATTTCAAATACATGCACGTGATTCAAACGAGTAGGCCTACCATAGATTTCCGATATTCAACATTTTCTCACCTTTTCATTTTACCAATATTGAAGAGTTCCAAATGTAACGAAGACATAAATCTGTAATTGATCAATCAATTTAAATGCGATTGAAATTACAATCTGATACCAAATACATGTGCAGGACATGAGGAAGTAAATCAGATTTATATTGCAAATGACCTTTATTACCAATATCATATTTTTCTCATTTCACCAGTTTTGTAAAGTTTGAAATAGTGTCTCCAAAAGTGTAGTATTCTAGAGTGAAGTTCACGTCATAATGGAAGTGGAGGGAGATAGGAGAACAGCGTAGCCGATTCTCTGCCTTGCCACTGCCTTCTACGGAATTTAGCTGACACCGGTATATCTGATGTCTTAACTGTTCATCTTTGTTTGAAATAATCAATCATATTTATTCGTCAAGGAAAATATATTTCTCAGTGATTCAATAATGTATAATTTATTTATTTATTTATTCGTGGACAGAATCAAAAATCATATAAATATGATTAGGAAGGACCAACAGGCTTGGCCCAAATCCATTCCATTCCCAAATTTTGATAAATTAATAAAATGTCCAAAAAATAGGTTATGTTTCTACTGTAAACGTTCAAGTTCAATTTTCGTCCAAAAATATATATAAGCTAAACATTTTGTATTTAGAGAAATTAATACACCAAACTATATTTAAATATAGCACTTAATTATCACTTCATATTGAATTAATCGAGTTATTTTATAAAATTTTGAACCCAAAAATACACACAACTTCTCTCACTAAGAACAGCTGGAAGATTATCATGATTTAGTTCCAATAGTTTGTTAATTTATTATATTTCAACATTGTTGAAAAACGATCTGGCAACGTTGCAGAGCTAGAAAAGGATAGCGCTATCTGCTTTGTTGAATGATAGACAAGGATAGCAACACCAATCAAATACTGCCATTATAACGTGGACCTCACTGTATGAAAGAGTGCTCCAGTTTTGAACAATGAACTCTTTCAAGCAGATTATTGATGATGTAACAAAAAAGGCTCTACACACAATGGGCACCCAATGAAGTGTCTGATAGCCAACTATTCAAGATCGGACTATGCGACAATTTTTGCAGATAGTTTCTGGGACCTTGAACAAATTTTACGTTATCTGGAACGTTTTCAGGGTTAATTGCGGATTTTTTGTTGGGGGTTCCCGAGGGGTTCAATATAGGTTGAATTTATTTGTTTTCAATTTTTTTCTTTATAAAGTGATCACCCCGTTTCAAGACTTCGATCTAATTTTTATTTATTTTATTTATTTAATCATTCCGAATTACACACTTACAGAAAAGTACGACAGGATTATAAGCCCAAAACGGTTCCAATTCTAATTTATACAACAGTCTAAATGTAGCTAGGTTATGTGTCACTCAACATTCATCAATTATTACACACTCAATTTACAATTCAAAACACACAAAAATCATTTTTAAATTAAAAAATACTTCTAAATTAAATTAAATCAATCACAATTAATAGAAAATTCCAAACTTTGAAAAAACTATAAAATTTTGAGACCGAAAAGACAAATACACTATTTAGACTGTAAACACACTTATCACTTATCATAATTTGACGATAACTGGAACGTTTTCAGGGTTAATTGCGGTTTAATCACTGGGGTTCCCTCAGGGGTTCAATATGAGTATATTCATAGGTTGAACTTATTGGTTTTCAATGTCTTTTTCACGAAGTGATCATTTTATTCTGAGACCTCAATCTAATTTGACGATATCTGGAACGTTTTCCAGGGTTGATTAGGCTTTATTTTTTAGGATTCCCGGGTGGTTCAATATAGGTAACGGCATAGAAAAACAATAGCGTAAGTAGATATCCCATGGTATAGGACGTTTATGTCGCAACTTTTACTGTTATCTCAAGCCGATTTCTGTTGATTATTGTCGAATTTAATGTTTTGTTCGGGTGAGTGTATGAACGACACAATATGAGAGACTACCAGTGTCACACAGATTCACGGGAAAGAATTACATGAACTATCAGCTTGAGATAACAGTAGAAGTTGCGACATAAACGCCCTATACCATGGGATATCTACCCATGCTATTGTTTCTCTATGGTAATGAGCTATTCATATGTTGGACGTATTTGTTTTTTGAATGTTTTATCTCTTGGTTCACTCTATTGTGAGACCTCAGTCAAAATTGACGTTTACTAGAGCGGTTGTATGGGAAGGGATTTTGTGGTATTTTTCCATAATAATTGGAGTCGATAATTTATTGAATATTGAATTCAGCTGAAGATGTATTGCCATGAAACCTGTTTCTCTAATTTGATTAACTTTGATTTTTGGCAGAATATAGTAGTATTTATACATTCATTCCATTTATTTATTCATTGTCGACATATTTTTCTTATTTTTTTAGTTATCTAGAGCGGTTCTAGGGTTTATATCGTGGTTTATTCGTTGAAGATTCTCGAAGGGCGTTTAATCTATATATATATATATATATATATATATATATATATATATATATATAAAATGGCACTCACTCACTGACTGACTGACTGACTCACTCACTCACATAACTAAAAATCTACCGGACCAAAAACGTTCAAATTTGGTAGGTATGTTCAGTTGGCCCTTTAGAGGCGAACTAAGAAATTTTTTGGCAATATTTTAACTCTAAGGGTTCTTTTTGAGGGTTTAAAGTTCGTCTTTTAGCATGTATATTCTTCTTCTCCCAATCTCTCAATTATAATTGAAATTTCCATATCATATGTTACTATAGAACTATAATCTAGATAGAGTACCTCTTCGAAACAGTTGTTAACTGGCAACTAAATTAATAATTTTGTCAGGTTGGCATTAAGTTGAGTTGACTTTGTTAGGTTGGCACCAAGTTGAAGATTTAAAAGCATTTATCGCGGAAAAATTGATTGGGCACTGCTACTTCAATCCTGGGAATTACTAGCCGTCAGGCTCGCTTCGCTCGCCATATCTGTTTAGCCAGATGTTTATTCTGGACCCCCGACTGGATTGTCCTAACATGATAAAAATGCAGGCGAGCGAAGCGAGCCTGCTAATCTCATTCCGGGATGCTCCAGTCGGGGGTCCAGGGGGCGGAGCCCCCTGGCTAGACGGATATGGCGAGCGAAGCGAGCCTGACGGCTAGTATGAATATATTTGAAGGTTTAAGATATTTGTTTTTGAATTTTTCCTCTACAATGTGTTCACTCCAGTATAATAAGCTTATAAGTTCAGATTCAAAATACGATACCAGTATAATAAGCTTATAAAGGTGCGTACAGATAGATATACGCGCCGCAAACATGAGCCATCCACTTTTAATCACCTGATGCCAAGCTTTTTATATCTGTATCTTACCGTTTCTGTAAATATACAGATATAGCTGATAAAAGTGAATTGCTCATGTTCGCGGCGCGTAAATCTGTACGCACCTTATGATCAGATTCAAAATATTATACATTTCAATGCCTCAGAATCAATCACCAACGCAATATTGTACAGTTTAATTCACTAGATACAAGTATCCTCAAAATTTATCTATATTTATTGATTATCAATCATCATGATAAATTAGTGAAAATCTATGAATCTCATGTATCAATTAAGCTACAATCCTCCCGTAATCTACTTGAAATCTAATGGAAATTTTCGACAGTTTTCTAAAAATAAGGAATTTATCCTATTAATTCTATTGTAGCTGCATGATGCAACACTCCATTCATGTTTTCCGACTTGGAAACAGTAAAAAATAGCATTTTTCACCACACTGCACAGAAAGCAGCTGTTTTCCAGTCCCTACGTAGATCTGAAAGACATTGTTTGCAGACGACTCTCGTCTGACGTCAGAACAGGTTTCTTTCTGGCCTAGCCCGGAAAGAGTACCCTTTCCAGTCGCTAACATGGAACTAAGAAAGGTGATCAAAAAACAGCTGATCAAAAAACTTTTCATTATTTGTGTTCATAATTCAATAATTAAAACATTTATAATAATATCATCTTATTGGCATTTGAAAGGATAAAAAAGTATAAACTCAACCTCCCACATAATTGAACATCATCTTTTAGATTATTTAGACAAATCAGAATAAAAAATAAAAATACTTAGTTAATTTCCTGATATTCAGATTACCTCAGATTTGCTAGAGCTATCACCTTCCACTTCTGCTTTTGGAAGTGCTTAGTAAACAATTATTCTCATATATATATATATATCTATATATATTTTGTATGTGGCGAAAAATAGCGTTCGGACCACGGGCAAAAAAATGTTTTTCGCCCCACTTGGATGTAATGAGCTGTTTTTCGTGCGTCATATGGAGGCCGAAAGTGATTGTTTTCCGACCAGGCCGGTAAAATTTTTACGGCCCTAGGGCTGTAAAATAACCTTGAAGTCAGCTGATTCTGATTTGATGTGAACGTGTTTACAAAATAGTTTATGCTTCTAGAATTGAATAAAGTATTTTGCAATAAGATACTATCATTCCATTTGGATAAATGAAATACAAATAAGATATTATAAACTATTAAAATTCAATTTTCAGAGTATAATAGAATCTAACCTCAAACCTGCGTTTAATCGTACTGCGTTTAATCGTTTATCACGAAACCTGGTGGATAATTTTGGAACTACTTGGGCAATATCCATGATGCTGAACGTTTCTACAAATAGTTTATGTAACGGAATCAGTTTATGCTTCTAGAATTGAAAGTATTCTGCAATAATATACTATCATTTTATTTGGATGAATGAAATACAGATAAGATATAAATATTATAAACTATTCAAATTCGATTTTCAGAGTAGGATAGAACTTCTAACCTAAACTTTCGAAGTCGATGGCAACAAGCATTGTTGACGTTGACATTCAGATTGGCCAAATTTCAAGTGTGCTAAAACAGCTGATCAAAAACTTTTCATTATTTGTGTTTATTATCCAATAATAATTAAAACATTTCTAATAATATCATCTTGTTGTCATTTAAAAGAATAAAAAAGTATAAACTTAACCTCTTACATAATTGAACATAATCTTTTAGGTTATTTAGACAAATCAGAATAAAAAATGAAAATACTTGGACAATTTCCTGATATTCAGATTACCTCAGATTTGCTAGAGCTATGACCTTCCACTTTTGCTCTTGGAAGTGCTTAATAAACAATTATTCTCATATATATATTGTTTATTTTTCTGTGTGGCGAAAAATAGCGTTCGCACCACGGGCAAAAATGTTTTTCCGGCTCTCAATCTTTTCTAGTCCTCGGCCTACGGCCTCGGACTTGAAAACCGATTTCGAGCCAGAAAAGTCTCATTTTCGGCCCTAGGTGCGAAATATACTATTTCCGGCTCTCAATCTTTTCTAGTCCTCGGCCTACGGCCTCGGACTTGAAAACCGATTTCGAGCCGGAAAAATCTCATTTTCTGCTCTAGGTGCGAAATATAGTCTACTATTACCATGGAATTCACTTCAAAATTCCTCTTATTTTCACGTCACGTTTCTATGATAATCTTCGATTCGTGGTTGATTTCTGGTTGAAGTTTAGATTCTGTTTCAGAAAATTTTAGTAAACGTTTAGATACTTTCTGTAAAATACGCTCCCTACAATTCATTTATCGTAAACTTTTCCTAGGTTTTATAATGTCTGTTATCTGATCCTCCATTTCTATGGACAATCAAGAAATGAAAAGAGTTGGGATAGGATTGGAATGGATGGGATTCCACAGACCGATTCTTTAGAAAAATGTTCCGGATCTATAGAAAAATTAATCATGTGAAGAGGAAGAAGTGGAAAGAGAGCACAAGTGACACCTATGAATGTGAGTTCTCGAACAAAGAACAAAGAATTTGATTCAAGAGTTCCAGACATTTTCAAGAGTGTTGCACATTGTTCGTCTTTCTTTCTTTCTTCTCCTTCTTTTTCCTCCTTTTTCTCTCTCTTCTCATTCAGCTTTTCCTCACATCTTTTTTTTCTTCTTCTTCTCTTCTACTTTTTTTCATCCTTCTCATCTTTCATCTCATCCTCTCACTTCCCCTCACCATACTTTACAATCTTTTTCTTCTTCTTCATCTTTTCTCCTTCTTCTTCTTCTTCTTGTTATTCATCATCATCTTCTTATTCCTTTTCTTCCAGTTCATCTCCTTCTTCTTCTCCTTCATCTTTTCTCCTTCTTCTTCTTGTAATTCATCATCATCATCATCTTCTTATTCCTTTTCTTCCAGTTCATCTCCTTCTTCTAATTATCTATTTTCCTTCTTACATGGTCCTCCACTCCTTTTTTTCTTCCTCCTTCTCCCTATTGTCATATTCTTTGTTTTATCTCCACTTCACTCCAACCTCTCTCCTATTCCTCTTATTACACCTCCTCCTCCTCATCCTATTCCCTCCAGATTATTTCTTTGTTCTTCCTTCTTTCTTCTCCGATTTTCTTCACCTCTCTCCCATAAGTTTTTCCACCTCAACTCTTTCTCATTCTCATCTTCTCTCATTCTTCTTCCTCCTTCTCATTCCCCTCCTCATTCCCTTCTTTAACTTTTCTTCTTCTTCTCTCCACACCATTTCCTCGTTCATCATCTCCTTCTACTCAATCTACTTTTCTTCTCGAATCTCCCTCTCGACTTTACACTCTTATCATCTTCATGTTCACATTCATCTTCTTCTTACATTCTTTTACTCTTTCTAACATTCTTTTTACTTTTTCTTTCATACTTTTTTTACATTTGATCTTCTTTTACATTTGATCTTCTTCTACACTTTACACTACTTTACACTTTTCCATCTCAATCTTTACATTCATCTTCTTCTTCTACTTCTCCTCCTCTATCTCCCTCTCGACTTCATACACTTTCTATTTTTCCTTCCCTCCGTTCCTTTTGTTTATCTCTGTCCTTCTCCTCTTCCGTCTCTATCTCCTCTCTCTACTCCTCTTTTATCAACTCCAAGCTCTTCTTCTTCAACCCCACTCCACCTCTACACCTCTAAAACCTCCTCCCCATTCTCCTTCTCCTCCACTCTTCTCATCTTTAATCCTCTCCCTCCGATTATTTTTTCCCAACTCTACAGCCTCCTTCATTCACTCTCCTTTCTTCCTAACCTATTCTCTTCCAATCTCTCTCCTTCTATCCTGTCTCATCATTAAAACCTCCTTCTCATTTCCTTCATCCTCCTCTTTTCCCAAACTTCTCTTTCTCAATCTCTTTCTCCACTCATTTTGTATCACCTCTACAACCTTCTCTCTTATTTTCTTCATCCTCCTCTCTTCCTCACCCATTCTCTTCTAACCTCTTCCTGCTTCTATTCTATCTCACCTTCACATACTCCTCCTTATTTTTTCCATCCTCCTTCAATCTCTTCCTCCTCCAATCTCTTTCCCCTTTCATCCTGTCTCACCTTCACAACCTCTTCCTCATTTTCTTCATCCTCCTTCAATCTCTTCCTTCTCCAATCTCTTTCTCCTTTCATCCTGTCTAACCTTCACAACCTCTCCCTCATTTTCTTCATCCTCCTTCAATCTCTTCCTCCTCCAATCTCTTTCTCCTTTCATCCTGTCTCACCTTCACAACCTCTTCCTTATTTTTTCCATCCTCCTTCAATTTCTTCCTCCTCCAATCTCTTCCTCCTTTCATCCTGTCTCACCTTCACAACCTCTTCCTTATTTTTTCCATCCTCCTTCAATTTCTTCCTCCTCCAATCTCTTTCTCCTTTCATCCTGTCTCACCTTCACAACCTCTCCCTCATTTTCTTCATCCTCCTTCAATCTCTTTCTCCTTCCATCCTGTCTCACCTTTACAACCTCCTTCTCATTTTCTTCATCCTCCTTCAATCTCTTTCTCCTTCCATCCTGTCTCACCTTTACAACCTCCTTCTCATTTTCTTCATCCTCCTTCAATCTCTTTCTCCTTCAATCCTGTCCCACCTCTATAACCTTCTCATTTCATTAATTTATCCTCTTCATTTCCAACCTACTATCTCTCTCTAACCCCTTACACTTCTTTTCATTGCACTTCGCCAAGCGTCCAAAGTATTTTGTTGAGTGGCTGAGGTGAAAGAATAATTGAATTCACTGCAAAGCAGGAAACAGAGCAGACATTGTCTGTAACACATAATATACCGATATATATTTATATATGTCTGTGACACAAATACCCGCCATTGTCTAGCATATAGCAGACCACTCTAAATGTTCATATTAAAGCAGCTTCAACGGCTGTTCTTTCAGTTTTTACTCACGAAGATTAGAAGATGACCCCTCCAGTTTGATGGAGATGCTCTCGGTATTTCTCAGTTGAATTGGATAGAAAAAGAAATAATGAATGAATGAATGAATGAGTGAGTGAGTAAATGGATTGTTGCAGTTGTCGTGAATGATTTGGAGATAATGGGCCATATGAATAAAGTTGAGCATTTGCTTATACTTCTAAAATATGGAGCATTTGCTTCATTTTATATGAATAAACGTGAGCAAAACCTTTTGCTCATGCTCATCAAAAGAATAGTTTGAGCATTTGCTCAAAAGTAAAAGCTTTTGCGCAAAATTGTATTAATAAACTAGAGCATTTGCTCAACTTTTGAAGCAAATGCTTCAAAAAAGGTGAGTATAGTCTAGAGCAGCTTATCACCTTTTGCTCATAGTAAAATGGCTCAACTAATTCGTATGAGGAAGAAGAAACTATACCAGATACGATCATATGCTTCTACCTAATGCTCAGGAGCAAAACCTTATGCTCCATGCTCTTGCTCATGAGCATTTGCACTGGGTTTTATTCATTTGGGCCATTGTTTTTATAGTGAGGTCCACGTTATAATGGCAGTGTCTGATTAGCAATTGTATTGCTATCCTTGTCTATCATTCAACAAAGCTGATAGCGCTATCTCTTTCTCGCTCTGCTGTGTTGCCAGATCGCTTTTTAACAATGTAGAAATTAAATTGATTAACAAAATATTTAATCTTGATTATGAAATTATTGAAAAATATAATTTTTCGCTTGATAAAATACAATTATTATTATATTTTAAACGAGAATGAAAAGTTAATATTACATAGATAATCCTGTATCAGCTACCGTCTATAGAAGGCATTGACAAGACAGTGGATCGGCAACGGTTTTCTTCTATATTTCTCCACTGCCATTATAACTTGGATCTCACTATAGTATCAACAGACTGTTCAGTCCTATCGCTTGTCCAAATTGAAACAGAAAATGAATGCTTTTTGTGTAGTTGAGAAGTTGATATTGTGGTAATTATTCATATTGAATGAAACAACATATGAATGAAACATATTGACAATTTCTTAGTCTTTTTCATTCAAAGAAAATTAATGAATGAGAGAATTAGGGTCCACGTTCAACGCTAATCTACATATTTAAAATGAAGGGGTTTAAACGGGGTTTAAACGAAGAGCTGATCCTTCTCATTTAACCAGAGACGGTGGATATGGACCTTGGTGCAATGTTCATTGGATTCATACGTTTAATGTGAATCTACAATTTAGGTCGCATTTATTACAATAATTTGTTTCACTCGAGTCTTGAACCAACAGCTGATTTCTTCTATAATATAATGGAGGAAAGAATTATTATTGCTTATACACGTAGGGGTTATGAAATTCACGAATGACGCATCATCACCTCTGAACTACTCAACTGATTAACTTGACATTTTACATATAGTTTACTGAGGATGGTTCTATGCCTATTATAATTTTTCAAGATTTCAGTAGGTCAAGTTCCCAGTTTGTCAAGTTTTCAACTAGGCCCTTGCAGAGCACAGGTTACCTGATAGTTAGTCTCATTGAATACAACCGGTTTGATATTGTGAACGCCACTGGTTTATTGAAACAATTTGAGATACTAGTTTCGGTTGTCGCCGACACTTTTTTTCAGCTGTCTTGAATTTTGTTTCTGACTTATCTACCCGTTCAAAGTAATTAATTAAGTTCTATTAATTCACATATTATGATCACAGGTTGCTGATTTTAATATCAGCTCAATAGTTTAGTTTCTAGCAACTCCTCCATGCGTACAGAGAAGCTTCCCTTGCATGAGAGTATTTATTGTCAAGAGAATTAATAGTTCAGGAGCGAGCGAGTTCTTCAACCCAGGGGGCTCAATAGTTCAATCACGGTCGGATTAAGGTATTCGATGTGCAATCGAGAGTTTGAAATGTTTTGGGACGTGCAAATACACCCAGTAATTGGTGCCACCTACCGGCCTAACTGGGAACTACATCAGTAGGCGTTCCAATCCACCAATCAGAAGAGAGTAAGGGGAACTGAGAGGCGTGGCTTACTTACTGTCAGTGGTCCGTTATTCTCACGTCACATTCTCCATCATTCTTACAATCTTCCATCAGATTCATCAATTCCTATTGAATGGAAAATCAATGTGAATTGTAATTAAAAAATGGGACACGGGGTTTCTTTACAGAAGTAAGTAATAATAATAATAATAATAATAATAATAATAATAATAATAATAATATAATAATAATAATAATCGCCTTTATTGATCAAATATACAACAATTTGTTACAAAAATATTTCTATATAAGTATTAAATTTCTGGGATTCGCCCATGGATAAGATCCGTCCGGGGGGAACCCCCCGGGGTTCTTTACAGAAGTAATTTGGGCCAATTTGAAAAAAACACGAAAATCTCAGGGTTTCCTTCTGAACTGCTCTATTACAGCTTGTCGCCTAAAAGTACAGCCAACCAATTTACACATAAATAATCTTGTCAGATGATGGGGAACAATAAAGATATACAATAGCGTTGTTAGCAGATGGTGACAGTTATATCAACTTGAGTAAATTCCCTGCCTTGGCGAGGGAGAAGAATATAAACATTCCAGAATAAAAGGAGAATATATAATTTTGGAATATAAACAGGGAGAAGAATATATATATTTTTTAATAAATATATATATCCTCCCTTTACTGGAGACAAGACTGAAACCCACAACAAAACAACTAGGCCTCAATATATATATTTACGCAGAGTTTATTGTGTCGTTGTCGCTTTTTATATGTATATATATTTTTGTACAGTGGCTGATTAATCACAGTCTTCACCCCTAGAGCTATTTACAGCAGAAGAATGCGTTGTCTGTCGCGTTCATTATTGTACACCAGTTTGTTATGGAATTTTTCCTCTCTTTTTCCTGCTCATTTTGAGAAAATCGAGAATATTTTTCTGTTGGCACCCTTTTGTTGTCAATGAAGTGTGATGGGAAATATTAGTTCAGAACAGGGTGAGATGTTGGAGAAATAGGATATTTATTCTTTTGTGGTTTTTGATGATTACTGGAAATTATTTCTGGAGTTGGATGAAACTAGTGAGATCTAAAGAATTATTGAAGAGTTGGAAAATGGGAGATTAGTTCAGAACATGGTGGGATATTGGGAAAAACTGCAGAACTTCCTTTCGTTACTGACTACTAATTTTCGAATACTGAATAACATTTCTGGTGTTGAATGAAGATAGAGACTAAGAAAACTAAAGAATTATTGGAAAATTTAGAAATGATAGATTAGTTCAGAATACAGCGAAATCTGAAGAGTTATTGAAAAATCTGGTGTGGCGCACTCACACAACTTTCCTTGCCGTTATGAAAATTGATCACCTGACGCTAGTGTTCCCGCGCATCTCAAGTCTACTATTCAAAGATTTGAGCCAGCTGGTGACAGGGCAATAACGCTGGAGACACACATGAGGTCTGCTATCTCTTCATAGTGAATGATTTAATAGAGTCAACAATAATTTGCAATTGAATAATCAAATTTTCTCGAATTTAAAGCTTATTTTCAATTTTAGGTGAAAATGTTACTGAACATTAATTGTAGAGATTTTCATGCTCAATCTACTCCACTTGATTTTCTTTGTTTCAATTGTATCTGAAGCCTGATAATTGGGAATCTATCTGCATTGATGGGGCGGAGCTCCTGAAATTTTTACAGATATGGGACTTGTGGCAGTTGATAGAGCTCATCGATGACTTCTTTAGGTATGAATTTGATCAAAATCGTTGGAGCCGTTTCCGAGAAAATCACGAAAAACCCTATTTTTGACAACATTTTCGCCATTTTAGCCGCCATCTTGAATTGCATTTGATCGAAATTGTTCGTGTCGGATCCTTATAGTGAAAGGACCTTAAGTTCCAAATTTCAAGTCATTCCGTTAATTGGGAGATGAAATATCGTGTACACAGACGCACATACACTCATACACACACACATACACACACACACATACAGACCAATACCCAAAAACCACTTTTTTGGACTCAGGGGACCTTGAAACGTATGGAAATTTAGAAATTGGGGTCCCTTAATTTTTTTCGGAAAGCAATACTTTCCTTACCTATGGTAATAGGGCAAGGAAAGTAAAAATGACAAATTAGTCTGTTCAGAATACTGTTGAAATCTGAAGAGCTATTGAAAAATTGAGAAATGACAGATTAGTCTGCTTAGAATTCAGTGAAATCTGAAAAGTTATTGAAAAATGACAAATTAGTCTGTTCAGAATACAGTGAAATCTGAAGAGTTATTGAGAAATTGAGAAATGACAGATTAGTTCAGAATACAGTGAAATATTAGAGAAAAACTAAAGAATTCTCTATGTATTGAGATTGTTCTTGAATATTATTTCTGGTGTTGAATAAAACACTACAGTAATGTCCACGTTATAATGGCAGTGTTTGTTTAGCAATGGTATCCTTGTCTATCATTCAACAATGCGGATAGCGCTATCTCTTTCCCGCTTTGCTCTGTTGCCAGATCGTCTTTTAACAATGTAGGATTAATAATAAATCGAGAAATATTCCAACTTAATATTATGGAAATTCATTGTGAAATTATTGAAAATATAATTTCTTGCTTAATAAAATGTAATTGATTATTTTAAACAAGAATGAACAGTTAATAGTGCATCAATAAACCTGTATCAGCTACCGTCTATAGAAGACATTGACAAGACAGAGGATCGGCAACCTTGTTCTCCTATCTTCCTCCACTGCCAATATTATAACGTGAACCCACTATAGGAAAATCTGAAGAATTATTGAAAAATTAAGAAATGACAGATTAGTACAGAATACAGTGAAAATATTGTAAGAACTGGACAATTTTCTTCGGTGTATTGTGATGGTTACTGTATAATAATATCTGGAGTTTGATGAAACTGAAATGATCTAAGGAATAATTGGAAAATTGGGATTATACTATAAGGAGGAAATCTTATATTTTTCATAAATTTTTAAATATTTTGAAATATTGTCCAAATTTGAGAGAAATCAGTGATCAGATTCTGTTGTGTATGATGAGAAAATATTATTGACCGAGCGAAGTGAGGTCGACGGTTTAGATTTCTATTAATGTTTAAATGTTTGAATGTTAAAATGTTTGAATGTTAAAATGTTTGAATGTTAAAATGTTTGAATGTTTAAATGTTTATATGTTGCGCATTTACGGCGAAACGCGGTAATAGATTTTCATGAAATTTGACAGGTATGTTCCTGTCAAAAAACAAGGTTTTTTGGAAATTTTGCATTTCAAGGATAATATAAAAGGAAAAAGGAGCCTCCTTCATACGCCAATATTAGAGTAAAAATCAGACTATAGAATTATTCATCATAAATCAGCTGACAAGTGATTACACAGATGTGTGGAGAAGCCAGTCTATTGCTGTATTTCCATAAGGTCTATAGTTTCAATCAGGTACTTGTGGATGAGAATACTGCGTGAGGTCTACTGTTCACAGAAATACTAGTATATTATGTTCATCAAAGAAATATGACTCAATATTCTAAATTAAGGATTAAAGCAGTTTTGAAGGAAGCCTGAATTGTATATGTATATTATGAATAAATGGACGAATATTTTTTGATTTAAGTTAATCAGTTGAGTAGTTAAGACGTGAAGATGCGTCATTCGTGAGTTCTCTATCCCGTACGTGTATAAGCCAGTTCTTTCCTTTATTATATTATAGTCTATGTGAATTATGTGGAGATTTCGTAAAGATTCTGTAAAAGATTTGTGATTCAAGATGGTGAAGAGTGGATTCCCAAATTTTATCTGAGTCTCAGAAGTGGTGATGGCTGCCTGTCTAAATTTATCACATTCGAGTTTTGCCACGTTGACAAAATTGGTTTGAGCATCTGAGAAGTGAACTCAGGTGAGTTTGCAAGAGAGAGATAGTGAATAGGATAGAAGATGGGAGAGAGTGAGAGAGACTATGTCAGTATTACAGGTGAGTCACAGAGAAACTTGAAAGAGACAGAGTTGGTGAGTTTGCGAGAGAGAGAGAGTGAGTGAGAAACTTGAAAGAGAGAGAGTGAATTGGATAGAAGATGGGAGAGAGTGAGAGAGACTATATCAGTAGTACAGGTGAGTCAGAGAGAAACTTGAAAGGGACAGAGTAGGAGAGAGGCTGTGAATGAGAGAGAGTGAGAGAGAGACTATATCGCGTGCCTCGGGATCGATACTAGAAGGCGCACGCCGGAGTTTGTGCGTGTGTGAGTGACAGTTCAACACACACACACTCACACACACTTGTACTAAACACAGAGGTGGAAAGGTCGTGGCTCAAAAGCCGTGAGACGTTTCTCGTCCGTCTTACTTCCTCGGTGTTCGCTCAAACAGCCAAATCATCCCCTATTACGAGAGAGAGAGAGAGAGAGAGAGAGAGAGAGAGAGAGAGAGAGAGAGAGAGAGAGAGAGAGTGAGAGAGAAAGAGAGAAAGAGGGAGATTGGATTAGATTCCTTTTTACTTTCCTTGCCCTATTACCATAGGTAAGGAAAGTATTGCTTTCCAAAAAAAATTAAGGTACCCTAATTTCATGTTTTCTATACGTTTCATTACTTTCCTTGCCCTATTACCATAGGTAAGGAAAGTATTGCTTTCCAAAAAACTTGAAGGTACCCCAATTTCATGCTTACGTTTCAAGGTCTCCTGAGTCCAAAAACATGATTTTTGGGTGTTGGTTTGGGTGTGTGTGTCTGTGAACACGATAACTCCATTCCTAATTAACCGATTGTCTTGAAATTTTAAACTTAAGGTTCTTATACCATGAGGATCCGACAATAAGAAATTCAATGAAATTCAATTCAAAATGGCGGAAAAAATGGCGGATAATGGCTAAAAAACAATGTTTTTCACGGTTTTCTCGAAAACGGCTGTAACGATTTTCTTCAAATTTATACCCTAGATAGCTATTTATAAGCCCTATCAACTGACATGAGTCTCATTTCTGGGAAAATTGCAGGAGCTCCGTAATATTCCTGAGAAGAATGAATTTTGTTAAATTTCTATCACGATTTTCTCAAAAATGACTTGACCGATTTTTTCCAAATTCATACCCTGTATAGTTATATATCATCTCTATTAACTGGCATGAGTCTCCTCCCTGAAAAATCAACAGGGGGTCCACCCCATCCTTGAGAAATTTACTTTGTAACCTCCTTCTCGTGCGGGAGGTAGGTAGGTAGAGCAGTTTATTCAAAAGAACACATGTCGATATTTTATTTGTAGAACAGCTGTTTTGACAACTTTTAAAAAATCCTCAAATTTCATAATTCCAACAAAGGAAAATGTACTCTGAACACAATCACAATAGTATAATCGTAGTTTTAATTATTTAGCCGCCAATCGGCATAATGTTATTCCCCGAAATTATCCTCGTTAATGAGGCTTATAGATCAATCAGCAAGGAAAGTTGTGTGAGTGTACCACACCAGATTTTTTATTTATGTTACAATATTTACTTGCTTATGCACCAATTTACATTTAATGACGGTAATGCCAATTATTCAACGAATTTTACAAAGTATAAAAAATTGATCAATGAGAATAAAGATTGCATGCAATTAGATACGATAATATAATATTGTGATGTAACTTCATAAATCGGCGGTGTTTCAACAAATAATTGTCGATTCTCTAAGAAGGATATAAAATAATATCCCCATCAACACACGACCGGATAATTATTGAATAATTAATGATATGAAAAAAAAGCGATTTGTAATAACTATGTATAAAATAGATAATATTGTTATGCATCTACATAAATTGGCGGAGCTTTGGACATATCAATGTCCATTTTTCGGAAAGAGTATTAAAAATATCCTTCAGTAGATGAGATTCAAGATTTCAAGGAAGCTTTTTTGCTCGAAATCCCTTCCCCCCTCTCACCCCTCGTCCATCCCTCCTCCCCCCTCGTCCATCCCTCCTCCCCTTCCCCCGCCTGTAGGGTGGGGGGTGTTCTAAAAATAGATTTCCCCTTCCCCCTGCCCAGTGGTGGTGAGGGGGATGAAAAGAGAGAGATATATCTTTCTCTCTCTCCCTCTCCAGGTGAGGGAAAAAAAATTCCCTTTTAGGAGGAAAAATTCCCTCTCTATAGTGACAGATTGAAGTGAATCCATATTTCTACATCTAATGCTATACTGACAGATTGAGGTGAATGCTAGATGAGGGAAAAAAATCTCTTTGAGAGGGAAAAATTCTCTACTGTCAAATTAATCTGTCAGTATAGCATTAGATGTAGAAATATGGATTCACTTCAATCTGTCACTATAGAGAGGGAATTTTTCCTCCTAAAAGGGAAATTTTTTTTTCCCCTCACCTGGGCAAGGAGAGAGAGAGAAAGATATATCTCTCTCTTTTCATCCCCCTCACCTCACTGGGCAGGGGGAAGGGGAAATCTATTTTTAGAAAGAGAGAGAAAGATATATCTCTCTCTCTCTCCCCCTCACCAGAGGCACAGAGGAACAGAGGCACTCCGAGGAATGAGGTCAATGCTCCGAAGCCAGGGCCAGCTATTTCTGGATCACTGTCTGAAGAGACCCTCCGAATTATTCGACAGCAAATCGAAGAGTCTGTCCACAGTGCTGTATCAATGGCTGTGAAATCTATTTTCGAGGAACTTCAGGCATTGAAGGAGGAGAACAAACAGCTGCACGATAGAATTTGTGAGCTGGAGGTGTCTTGTCACCTGAAGGTCGACGACCTCGAGCAATATGGGCGCCGACATTCTATACGTATTTTTGGGATCCCGGAGAGCGACAAAGAAGACACGGACCTGCTGGCGCTCGATGTCTTTAACAAGAAGCTGAACGTGCCCGTGACTCTGGCGGATGTTAACCGCTCGCATCGCGTTGGAAGGTGTCAACCACCTCAACAAGGGCAAGCGAAACCTAAGGACCGACCCATCATAGTTCGACTCTGCAGCTACCGGACCAGGAAGATGATCTTCGACGCTAAGAAGAAGCTGAAGGGTTCCGGCGTCACCATTCGCGAGGATCTGACTGCGGAGTGTCTCAAGATCCTCAACGCTGCGGCCGACCGTCATGGGCATAGGAATGTCTGGTCATCGGACGGGAGGATCAAGATCTCTATCGGCGAGGGAGGATCCAAGAGGGTCCACACAGTCGAGAGGATGACCGACCTTCAAAAAATAAAGGTAAATTAAATCATTTCAGGATTCGATTACTAAGGTGCCCTTCACTACAATAATAGGAAATTCGTATTAAAACATTTCACATTAGATATACCTTGGCATTTTTCATGAGCTGGCTTTCTGTTCTATAAATGAATCTTTCCACTGCTATTTATGATTATGTATGAGGCAATCATTTCAAACTAAGGAGATCCACATTTGTTAATACTGATTAATAATTTATCTTGATATTAATTCCCAAAACTACGTTCAATGCATCAACTACTATACTCCAGAGGGTACTTAGAGAATCATTATCTCTAATAATTCTCTTACTCTAATAATCTATTCTTACTAATAATTATTACATCTCTTACCAAAATTATTTCCATAATTAATAATTTTCGAAATGCTGAATTTCAAATAAATTGGATGATTAACATACGTTATAGATATGGATGTAATCTATAGGTAAAGATAGTAATCTCTTCTATATAAGGTGTACATAATGATATCTCCTACTGTTGCCACAGCTCGAGCAATAGAAGCAAATGTGTGAAGAATTATTGATAGAACGGAGGGGTGGGTAGTCGGACGGAGTGGGTTATATGCTTATATAGGGGCTGTGTTTCATTTAACGTTATCTTAGACATTCATCACTAAAATATTACAGTTCTCAATTTACTACTTTTATTGTTATTGCAACTCCCAATAGTTAATTATACTTCTATTAGAAGTATAGTAAAATACTATATAATATTTTTCCACTTCACCGTTCAATCCTATTTAAAACTCATCTAAAATAATCTAGCACTTTCTCCATCGTCTCCTCTACTTCTTATTTTTCTTTCTAATTTCTCTTCTTGATCTTATATTTATAATGATACTTGATATGTTGTTGCGATGATGATTATTATTCTCTTCTATTCTTCTTCTTCTCTTCTTCTTCTTCTTTTCTTCTTCTTCTTCTTCTTCTTCTTCTTCTTCTTCTTCTTCTTCTTCTTCTTCTTCTTCTTCTTCGTCTTCTTCTTCTTCTTCTTCTTCTTCTTCCCTTTCTTTTTCTTTTCTTCTTCTTTTCTTCTTCTTCTTCTCTCCTTGATTAATTCAAGATCACAATACGATGTTCTATTTCTTATTCTATAGTTCAGTTTCATAAGTTCTTCTCAATTTGTGCACATTCCTTCTTTCTCCTCTTTTCTTCCCTATTATTATCATTATTTTCCCTGTGATTTTTTTTTCACTAGCATCCAGCATGTTCAAATGTTTATTCTCTTCTATATCTATTTATCTTTCTACCTTTTCTCTTTCTATCTGATTACCTTCTACTAGTATCCATATATTATATTATAATATCCATATATTTATCCATATAATATTCGATTCTTTCCACATTAAATCATACTATTCCTCTTCAATTTTATGCGAATATTATTCATTATCATTGTATTATGTATCTTTTCTCAATTGATAACTTTCTTCAAAGATTTTTCGTTTTTCTGCTGGCTTTTTCTTCTTTTTTCAGTTTTTGCTGGATCCCATTCGCTCTATCTCCACCATGAACACGATCTTCCACTACTGGATTCCATCTCTCTCTATCTCCACTTGGACTCGATTTTCCACCACTGGATTCCATCTCTCTCTGTCTCCACTTGGACTCGATCTTCCACTACTGGATTCCTTCTCGCTTACCTCCACTTGGACCCGATTCTTCCACTACTGGATACCTACTCGCTCTATCTCCACTTGGACCAGATCTCCCACTACCAGTTCTTCCTCAATCTTCATCTTATTCACCATTAGGATTATTCATCACCGGAACTCCACACATCTACATCTTATTGTGTTTAGTGAATTTTTTTGAACTAGTGCTTTAAATAGTGAAGGGAGCCGAACTGTCAAGGCATGCTGAATGCACTCGAATCAAGAGACTTTTTCATTTAGGTTAAGTTTTATCAGTTTCATCCCCATTTTCCCCGTCATGTGTCGTTCTGAGGTCGGTTCACGATTGGTCTGCTGCTTCCATGATGCCTCTCACTGACACGTCAGCTCGCTCGCCCTCAAGTAGGTATGATTATTTCAATAATAGTAATAATGACGCAGGTATGTTTCTAGCAAATAAGCTCCACTCTTTCAAAAAACTTTTCAAGGCTGCTCACCTTAACGTACAATCACTCAGTTGCCACATTGATGAACTCAGAGCAATCTTCGTTTTCAGGACTTCAATATAATCGGAATTTCCGAATCATTTTTGAAGCCTAGTATTTCATCAAATTTTGTTGCATTGCCTGGATATAATCTTTTCCGGAATGATAGATTAAATAAAGCTTGTGGGGGTGTAGCAATTTATGTGAAAGAAGGTATCAAAACAAAAGTTTTAATCACATCTAAACAAGAGTATTGTTCCAGACCAGAGTTTATGCTACTTGAATTATCCTTATCTAGTACTGATAAATTACTCGTTGGTATCTGTTATCGCCCACCAAAAATAGGTCATTTCACAGATTTCGAAAATGCCTTGCTTTCTCTTATGCCTTGTTATAACCGTATACTAGTTATGGGGGATATGAACACCGACTTGAACATGACAAATCGTAACTTTGACTACTTTCAACTGACTACAATTTTCCAATGCCTAAACATGACTATTTTACCTCTCGATCCAACTCATCATACTAATGAATCAGACACACTCATTGACCTTCTCATTGTTAGTGATCCCATGAGGTTGTTCAAGCAGGCCAAATCTCAGTCCCAGCTATTTCTAGACATGATTTGATCTACTGTGTACTTTCCCATAAGATACCCAAGCCAGAACAGAAAATTATCACTTATAGAGACTTCAAAAACTTTGATGAAGCCGCCTTCCTGACTGATGTGGCTCAGACTCCATGGCATCAAATTGAAGCATTACCTCAGTTGATGACATGGTCAAGACTTTCGAGAATTGGACTTTGACTTTGTATGACAAACATGCACCTTATGTGACAAGGAGGATTAATAGAAAACGACGAGTACCGTGGATGACTGAAGACATACTTAAGATGATGGGACGTAGAGACAAAGCACATAGAAAATTTAAAAAGACATTTGACTTGGACAGTTTGATAGAGTATAGGAGCCTTAGAAATAGGGTTAAACAGGAATTACGGAACTCAAAGATTAGGTACTTGAATTCGTTATGACAAACAATAGACAAGACTCTAAATCACTTTGGCAGGGAATAAAAGAATTCGGGCTTGGCAAACAGAAATCGAATCCACAAATTGACTTACCATTGAATAATATAAATGACCATTTCGTTTCACACTCTAACCAACGCGACGAAGTTGTCATTGCTAATCACATCGATGATCTTGAAGAGCAGGTTACAAACTTAGATTTACCAATCACTGATCAATTTCATTTCCATCCAATCTCAGAAGAAGACACTTTCAGAGCAATTCAACGTATTCATAGTAATGCTACGGGTGTAGACAAAATTCCTATTAAATTTATCAAGAAGATGTTATTTGCTGTTTTACCAACCATTACATACATTTTCAACAAGTCACTTGAAGAAGGCATTTTCCCTGAAAACTGGAAGTTTGCTCTGGTTCGCCCTCTAAATAAAGTTCCATCACCCAATAAAGTTGAGGATTTTAGACCAATCAGTATTTTACCTGCATTGTCCAAAGTGCTAGAAAGACTCATTCATGCTCAAGTTGTAAAATTTCTAGACAACAATAGTAAGCTTCATAACTTTCAATCAGGCTTTAGAAAATTCCATTCAACTGAGACAGCTCTGCTTCGTGTCACTGATGATATAAGGTTAGCTATGGACCAAAGAAAATGCACCATCCTCACCCTATTTGATTTTTCTAAAGCATTCGATACTGTTGATCATACAGTCCTTCTGAATAAGTTGGCTATTCTTGGTTTCAGTCACAACTCGTTAGTTTGGTTTAAATCCTATCTATTAGGTAGGAAACAATGTGTATCTGTCGGTGACAAAAAGTCAACTTGGAAAAACGTTATGCATGGAGTACCACAAGGTTCAATTTTAGGCCCTCTCCTCTTCACTTTGTATGCTAATGACCTTTCTTCCATTATCAAATTCTCCAGTTTCCATACTTATGCAGACGACCTTCAAATCTATTTAAGCTGTCCCATAACAAAAATTAATGAAACAGTTGGAATAATGAATCAGGATATCAATTCGATAGTGGAATGGACAAAGAAAAATGGCCTTAAGCTTAATCCCATCAAAACACAACCCATTATAATTGGATATTCTCGTCTTATAAACAATATTGACCTTGAATCGATTCACAAAATTAGTGTAGATGGTAATGACATTCCTTACTGTAGCTCAGTTAAAAATTTAGGCATTATTATGAATAATACTCTTGACTGGTCAGAACAAGTGAACAAAACTTGTAAAAAGGTATTCTCAGCCATGCATGCATTGAAGAAAATGCACGATATCCTCCCTAGAAACATTAAATTATTATTGGTTCAATCTCTCATCTTCCCACATTTAATGTATTGTAATTCTGTTCTTAACGATATGCAAGTCACTCTGAATGATAAACTACAGCGTTGCCAAAATTATTGTCTACGTTTCGTCTACTCTCTCCAACGCCATGATCATATCACCCCAGCCCACATTGCTAGTTCAACATTAAAGCTTCCCGATCAGAGGCTTTTTCGAATAGTCAAGCTTGTTAGAGATATCTTGATATACGGTAATCCGAACTATTTTAAAGATGATTTCAAATTTGTCTCTGAAGGTAGGAGGATAGATGCTTCACATACTAGAACCGGAGAAAGTACTTTAAGGATACCCAATCATCGAACTACTATTTTCACAAAATCCTTCTTAGTCAGTGCCTGTCGTGCATGGAATGCACTTCCTGTTTCTATCAGGTCCATCGAGAGCCGAGCGAGCTTCATCCTAACTTTAAAAAAACATCTTTTGGAACAAATGACTGAAACTGTCCGGCCCTAGAACGATCACATGACATCCATCCCCCACCCATCCCACAAATACAAACCTTTAAACCATGTTATAGAACGAATTGTATATATATATATATATATATATATATATATATATATTATATAAACTCATGTTATTTCAATTATCCACTGCATAATGCTGTTATTACTGAAAGTTGATAACCCTGATCTACTTTCAGCCTACTTCATTTTATTTATTTGATCTTATCTACCTATATAATTATTTTACTCTATCAATTTTCTGTTTTTTTTCTCTTAATATTCATATTGATTAAAACTTTTACAATATTTCCATTAATAAATAAATCCTTAGTTTAAATAACGAAATTAACGTTTTGGTAGAGAGTTAGTGGGGAGGATATTTTAATATTCTTTCCGAAGAATGGACATTGATATGTCCAAAGCTCCGCCAATTTATGTAGATGCATAACAATATGATTATTATCTAGAGTTATTATATTACAAACTGCTTTTTCATATCATATACAGTTCAATAATTATTTTCTTAGTCTATATTATGTAAATTCATCTATAATTTTGCTGTATTGTAAGCTATTGTATATAAGTGTATAAGCCAGTATATATTGTAATCTACATAAATAAAGTACTCAATCAATCAATCAATCAATCACCGCCACTGGGCAGGGGGAAGGGGAAATCTATTTTTAGAACACCCCCCACCCTACAGGCGGGGGGAAGGGGAGGAGGGATGGACGAGGGGGGAGAGGGGGGAGGGGATTTCGAGCAAAAAAGCCCGTCTAAAATCTTAGATTATCTCTACTTCCTTCCCATCAAAAAAGTAGAGAGAGTGAGCGAGAAAGTATATTATATTCCTCTACAAGCAGTAGGGAAGAAAGAGAGAAGGGTGGAGAGGGATGTACTTATTGTAATAATCAAGAAAGTGATCACGGAAAATTTATATTTCTATACAAAAAGAGAGAGTGGAGAGACTGAGTGAGTAAAAGGTAGAATTAAATTTCTCTACAAGGAGAGAAGTAGAAACACGAAAAGAGAGAAATATGGTGATTATGAAGAGATCTCGGAGAAATTATATTCCTCAAAAGGGAGAGAGAGAAAGAGAGAACTATAAAGAGAGAAAAAGAGAATAGTGAGTATGAATCACAGAAAAATTACAGAGATCATAAAGAAATCTTAGATAGATGACAGAGGAAATTGTGTATCGTAGCAATATCATTCATGTTTCTTTCTATAGTGAGGTCCACGTTATAATGGCAGTATTTGATTGGCGATGGTATTGCTATCCTTGTCTATCATTCAACAAAGCAGATAGCGCTACCTCTTTCTCGCTTTGCTCTGTTGCCTGATCGACTTTCAACAATGTAAAAATAATAATTAATTTACAAAATATTTTATCTCAATTATGAAAATTCATTATGAAATTATAAAAAAATATATATATTCTTGCTCAATGAAATATATTTGATTATTTTAAACGAGAATGGACCGTTAATTTTACATCAATAAACCTGTATCAGCTACAATCTATAAAAGTTTTCTTCCCTAGGGAGTTTTTTAGTACCGAGAGCGAAAAAATAACACGTTAGTATTATGTTCCAGGGGGTGAAGTAAGTACTTTAGACAGTAGGTGGAGGAAAAAATAATTTAAGAGGGTACCCAGATTAATATTTTATTTATATTAAAAGTAGCCCTAAATAAAAACTATAATCTTTTTTTTTATTTTCCATTTATTTTATTTATTTATTCATTTATTATTGACTCCATAACCTGACCCTCACTATACTTTATAGATTCGCACTTTCCTGACGCTTCTATCTTATTATTGAAAACCCAAGTTTGATCGATGTGAATCGTCCGCCCCAGAGCTGCTTAAAATTCAAACGTCTATTCCGGTTTATGACGTTCTGTACACTAACTTGGTGGTTATAAACTTGGGAACTGTTTTACTTGCTACTCCCTACACAGAGACATAATACTCAGTAGAGCGTTCACTCATAAAGCTTACTCATTTGTGAGTGAGTATTCCCTCATTTACGACTATACTCATCAACGCATGTTTATTGCAATAATTTCTATTTATTATTCTCATAGCATCCACTGACCTGCCGTAAAAGGGGTGTTTGGAATTATCAAGTCGTTAAACAATCATGAAATGTTAGTTTTTTTTAAGATGATGGTTTCTTAATCCATTCCGAGCTGCGATGTATTAACACATTTTTTTTATATGTCATGTGAAATACATAGAAAAAAGGGGGTTAGTTTTTCTTCTTTAATCCTGGAATGATTTTTGATTTTATCTTGATTACTTGCATCCATTATCATAATAACGTCAGGTATAACGTTAACTTTCATATAGTGAGGTCCACGTTATAATGGTTGAAAGATAGGAGAAAAACGTTGCCGATCCTCTGTCTTGTCAATGCCTTCTAGAGACGGTAGCTGATACAGGTTTATTGATGCAAAATTAACTGTTCATTCTCGTTTAAAATAATCAATTATATTTTATTAAGCAAGAATATATTTTTTTTAATATTTTCATAATAAAGATGAAATATTTTGTTAATTAATTATCAATTCTACATTGTTAAAAGACGATCTGGCGGCAACAAAGAGAGCAAAGCGAGAATGTGATAGCGCTATCTGCTTTATTGAATGATAGACAAGGATAGCAATTCCATTGCTAATCAAACACTGCCGTTATAACGTGGACCTCACTATATTTATAAGGAAAGCTGTCAGTTTGATGTGCATCTCACTTTAATTGAACATCATCCTACATACGTTCAAGTGAAGGTTGATTCCTCCATGGAAGGCAGTGACAAGACAGAGAATCGGCAACGTTGTTCTCTTATCTTCCTTCACTACTATTATAACGTGGACCTCACTATAATTTTGTTCACTATTAATAATTAATGAGGATGTACCAGAGAGATTGATTGATTGATTGATTGAGTACTTTATTTATGTAGATTACAATATATACTGGCTTATACACTTATATACAATAGCTTACAATACAGCAAAATTCACATAATATAGACTAAGAAAATAAGTATTGAACTGTATATGATATGGAAAAAGCCATTTGTAATAACTATAGATAATTAATTATACTGTTATGCATCTACATAAATTGGCGGAGCTTTGGACATATCAATGTCCATTCTTCGGAAAGAATATTCAAAATATCCTTCCCACTAACTCTCTACCAAAACAGGAGGTGGAGGAGGAAGAGGAAGAAGATGATGAAGAAGAGGTAGAGGGGGAAAACGAGGAAAAAGCTGGGAATTTTCATACAGGAAAGCTTTTCCTTGTTTCAATAAGAGGAAACAGTGAGCCATTATGACCTTTCAGCCTTATAATCCTGTGATAATCCCTGAACATTCTATTCTCATTCCATTTGAGAACATCAATTCCACTTTTGAGCTTAGAAACGGAGTGTGGGCGGAGTCGAGATGGGATAGGATTTAAGGCAGACAGATAGTACGGAGATTGAATCATTTTTTGATTTGTTTTCGAATTGCGTGGGTTAGAGAAATGGTGTAGGAGTAGGAGAAGGAGTAGGAGGTGGAGGAGTAGCAGTATGAGGAGGAGGAGTAGGAGGAAGAGGGGGGAGGAGTTGGAGGAGGAGGAGGAGAAGGAGGAGGAGGAGGAGAAGGAGGAGGAGGAGTTGGAGTTGGAGGGAGGGAATAGAAAGGTAGAAGAAGGAAGATAAGAAGTAGCAGAAGGAGTGGAGAAGAGGAAGAGAAAGAGGTGATGCTGAAGAATGAGGTGGAAGAGGGAGAATAAGAATAAAATTGAATAGTAACTATTTTCAATTGTTACTTTTTCTATTTGTTTTCGAATTGCGTGGGAGAGAAATTCTGTAGGATAAGGAGGAGGAGGAGTAGTAGGAGGAGGAGTTGAAAGAGTAGGAAAATACGGAGATTGTATGATTTTTCGATTCGTTTACGGAATGAAGGGCTAGTGGGAGGTGTTTTAATTTTATCTTTAATTGTTACTTTTTCTACTTGTTTTCGAATTGCTTGGGAAAGAAATTCCGTAGGATGAAGAGTAGGAGGAGGAGGAGGAGCAGGAGGAGGAGGAGAAGTATGTGGAGGAGGAGAAATAGGAGTTGAAAGAGTAGGAAAATACGAAGATTGTATGATTTTTCGATTCGTTCACAAGATGCATGAGCTAGTAGGAGGTATTTTTATTTTATTTTTAATCGTAACTTTTTCTATTTGTTTTCGAATTGCGTGGGAGAGAAATTCTGTAGGATGAGGAGGATGTGGAGTAGGAGAGCGAGGAGAAGGAGGAAGAGGAGTAAGAGCACAAGGAATTGAAGGAGTAGGAGGAGGAGGATGTGGATGTGGTGAAGAAGGATGAGGAAAAAGTTGAGAAGGAAGGATGGAGTTGGATGAGTAGGTGGAGGAGGAAGAGGGGGTGGAGAAGAAGAAGAAGAAGAAGAAGGAGGATTGATTGATTGATTGATTGAGTACTTTATTTATTTAGATTACAATATATACTGACTTATACACTTATATACAATAGCTTACAATACAGCAAAATTATAGATGAATTTACATAATATAGACTAAGAAAATAATTATTGAACTGTATATGATATGATAAAGCAATTTGTAATATAATAACTATAGATAATAATTAAATTGTTATGCATCTACATAAATTGGCGGAGCTTTGGACATATCAATGTCCATTCTTCGGAAAGAATATTAAAAATATCCTTCACACTAACTCTCTACCAACAGGAGGAGGAGTAGGAGGAAGAGGTGGAGGAGGATAGAGGTGAGGATGAGGATGAGGAGGAGGAGGAGGAGGATGAGGAGGAGGAGGAGGAGGTAGAGGAAGGAAGGAAAATAGGAAAGTCAAATTTGGAACAGAACTGAGTGACATTGGGACGCAGTGGAGTTGAATAATGTCAGAAATGCTTTCACCGGAAAATTGAAAATGTAGGCCTAGAGAGAGAAAACAAAACAAAAGAAGAAGGAAGAGGAGAAGGTTAAGAAGGAGGAGTTTGAGGAAAATTCCCAATGAGAAAAAACAAAACAATTAGCAGGTAGACGGAGGCAGAAGAATGATTATGCTGGGAGCTGAAGTGGGAACAGGTCAAGAAAATTGAATATTCAGTAAAGATGGCGAATGAGAAGAATAACAAAAATAACAGAGTAGCTAGAATAACTATCCTATACTATTAAACGAGCAACTTCTGTTTAATGATGATCTGGCTATCTTGAGCTGTTATATGTTTAGATGTTAAGATGTTAAGATGTTTGGATGTTTAGATGTTTATATGTTTGTATTTCACCGGATCTCGAAAACGGCTCTAATGATTCTCACGAAATTCAGAACATAGTAGGTTTTGTCACGTGGTATTTTAGTACCATCAAATATTTTGAAATGAACCAGTGAATTTTAATAGAATTATAAAATGGAAAAGAAGTTAGACCTAGTCAAAGGATCAATCAACTTAGATTGAATATTGTTAGCGATAAAGAGTAATGGTATTATCAAAAATGATAAGAAAACAAGTATAATTGTGATTCAACAACTATGAGAATCCATTGGCAAAATTAAAAATTATAAAGCGGCTTACTTATTGTTGGCGAATTATAAAAAAAATAAAAGTTTGCATGTACGTTGAGGTTAGAATTGTTTGTTTACAACTTTAAATGAATCAGTTGATCTTGAATAAATCGATAATTATTTGAATCAATACTGAGCGAATCAGCTGATCATTCGATCAACCAGTATAATAGGTTGAATTATAAAAAATTTACTCACAAAAGATGTATTATATATATACTAAGGAAGGTTGATGTGTAGAAATACGGACAACTATTATTTCTGTATAAATATTTATTATAATCTAAAAAGCACGAAAATCCAGAGTATACAAAACTCATATAAAAAACTAAATGTATAGGCTATTGTTTATTAACATTGTATATTGCGATTTATTTGTGAAATTAATTTAAGATAAACACTACATGTATTTATATAAAAACTTTTTATTTAAATTTTTTCTATTGAAAAGTCGAAGAAGCCCTGATTCTGAGGCGACCAATTGTATTGAATCTACTAAATTGAAGGCCAATCAGAAAGAAGCTTACAAAATTGTTCTAGGAAGAGATAAATTTTTCTGAAAACCTCTTTCTTCTGGCTTAAGATCTTGACCTGAGAGGACGCACATGGAGTTTAGGGTTCTTTCTTCCTTTAAATTTTAAAAATTACCAAGCCAACCCCTTTTTTAAATGTGAAATATTTGTATTAAATGTTAAATTATCTGTGAACTCAGTGTTGTTGAAGAGTTCGTAATTGTAATCATTCCCTATAAATATATCTTTAATTTAGAAAGAAATCTATAAAAAATCTGGACCACGCGTTAGCCCAGCAGAGACGAAAGGAGCCTGCCTAATTAATTATTGGAAATAATTAATTCAATCCACGAGACCGTCAAGAACTTCATGAATGTGAGTGATAAGTCAAACGAGTTCGTTTTAGGCTTTCTACGTATAGTGGGGAAATTAATCAAAAGTGCTATTCAAATTAACTTAAATTAAAGAAAAAGTCACAACGTGTTGAGTGATATCACATAGTTCATAAGAACATTTTATAAATTTATTTGATATTATGTAGGAAGCTTACTTCCATGCACGGCCCGAACTCATTATAAAACCCTGAGATTTTATTTGTTAAATATCAATTTTATTAATTTTTTTTTTTTTGCTAATCGAGCAAAGTATGCCATATCAAATCTATAGACCAAACAGGTTTTTATTTGTAGAATTTTGAATTGACTGGAAGTCTAAGCATCAGTATTAAATATAATATATTTATAAATTTTTAAAGCTCACTATTGTGAAAACTATTAAGCACTGTGATAATTATTCAGATTTTAGAAAGAATTTATTTAAGAAAAATTATAGATATAGAAAATTTTATATACACTGTTTTATGGGAATATATTTTGTGTTTTATGTCAGCATACAAATCATAGAAATTTATTTTATCCTAATTCATCTCGTGATATACAGTTTGAGCTGTTTTGGTACCAATAAATATTCAGCAGCACATAAAGTCATTGAATCAATTAATATTGATCTTATTAAGAACACTCAGTATTTATCATCCTTTGATGATAATCATTTTAGTCTGCCAGAATAAGTATATTAAAAATTATATTAATAAGGTTCCAGTTATATCATATAAGGATCCAGAGAGCTTCAAGAACTGGCGCTGTAAGTTCTAAGGAATTTTGGAAGGATAAATTGGTGAATACCTGTATTCATGACGAGCGTTTTAAGAATCAACTAGAAAAAACCATAGTTGGTCTTTATTATTCTCTAGTGGGTACATGGTTACTGATAATCAGTCATCAAATATTCTTTTAATTTCCTCACTGGTATTCTTCAAGAACTTCATAGAAGCAGCGGTAAGAATTATTAATCACCGGTCATTGAACCTTATGGTAATTAATTGTATTTGGAAAATTCATGTATCTACCACTGAGCTAGAGCTGAGGTTTGAACCCAGTAATTTTGCGAGCCGGACGGCCTTAATTTTTTTTTTTGAATTTATTCGCAAAAGAGGGAATTTAGCAACTGGTCTTATAAATATCAAGGACATCGTATCATCTGTAAAGGATTTGCAATTTACCACCTTACAGTTTATAGTCAAAATTCTTTATTACATATTCTTCAAGAATAGCAATTGTTGTCAAGAAAAAAATATTTAAAGATTCGATTGCACTAGGTCTCATCCCTGGGAAAACTCGCTGAAGGACATTAAAAGTATTATTATTATTAATCCTTGGAAAAACAGCTGATAATAATTATTTCGTCGTCTCTTTGTGATAGAAGTGAGTGAGCGAGTTCATGTGCGTGGGACTGTTTCAAAATTATGACTCAGCTGTTGAACTTTTGTAATCATTCAATCAGGTACTTAGTGCCGGTTGCAAAAAAGCCGGGTTATTTTGAATCCTGATTAATTCCAGTAGATCCATCTTCTTGAAATGGACTTCTCTGATTTGGTTCACGTGAAGTTAATCAGGATTAAAATTTAACCGGCTTTTGTACAACTGAGCCTTTGTGGGGGAGATTTTTGCATTTCTCTGGGAATTAATCTCAATTTACTGTGATTAGATAGAACATTTCTGTATGAATGATAATATATTTTTCTTCTTCCGTAATAATTTTTTGATGCTTTTGTACTCCAGAGCAAAGTTTGGTCCCCGATATTATAAATAGTTCATAATATTTCTACATGGTCTAGAAACAATCTGATATCGTTATGGAGCTAGAAAAGGATAGAGCCATCTGGTTTGTCTAATGACAGACAAGGATAACAAACCAATGTTTATCAGCTGGTGACTTCATAGCCTGAATATCACTATACTTCGTATCATACATTCCAATATGCACTTTCCACTGGCTATAATTAATATGGGGGCACCAAGCTCCGCTTCTTATTTATTTATAAACTATTGAAAAACAGAACACAATTCTTTAAAATGATTGGGGGAAGGACTAACAGGCACAGCCCAAAACTGTTTCTTCCCCGAACTTTGATTTATGCACTATAAATAGTCCAGAAAGTAGGTTATGTTCCATACACTTGAATTCAGGTTCAATTTTCAGTCCAAACATTTAGTAACAAAAAAGTTCCAATTTAGATTATTTACAAACCAAATAGAATAACAAAATAACAGTCACTTGCCACTTAAAATTGTCAAATAATGATCAAATTTGAAAATTATGATATACTCTAGTTTAGAATGATTATCATGTCATGTCAACAAATCAGATTATGTTGATCAAATTGATTGAAAATTGTCTAGCTAGATAAAATTTCTCGCTGATTGATTATGATTACACAGCTGGAAATAATTCTGTCTCTCCCACACAGGCACACGCATCTTCTGTTATCGAGAGACGAGGAAATTATCATCTGTTTTCCAAGGATGTATTATCCTTTTAATGTCGTTCAGCGAGTTTTCCAAAGAATGAGACCTAGTGCAATCGAATCTTTATATCATAAACCTATCTATGTTCCAAATTTTGTGAAAATCGTTAGAGCAGTTTTCGAGATCCGTAAAACATAAATAACCAGATATAAAAATAATCAGATAAATACAGAAATTGCTCGCTCAATATAATAGGATAACAGGTATAAACTTTTTTTAATTATTCATTCCATCTATTACACACACCACTATAATCATAATATAAATTATAACCATGAAGGAAAAACTAGGATGAACCTGTATCATTTCTCTACATTTCCAGTACCATTTCATATATATTTTTTTCTATTTCGATAGATTAATTGAGAAACCAGAAAAAAACAAGGTCTATTTTTGTTAGAATAGATAAAATTTAAAGACGGAATGTATAAATTGCAATTAGAACTATATTTATTAATTTATTTCATCTATTGCACAAACCACTATAGTCATAATATAAATTATAACCATGAAGGAAAAACTAGGATGAGCCTGTATCATTTCTGTACATTTCTAGTACCATTTCATATAATTTTTTTCTATTTCGATAGATTAATTGAATAACCTAAAAAAACAAGGTCTATTTTGCTTAGAATAGATAAAATTTAACGACAAAAATTATAAATTGCAATTAGAATGTTGTAGAAAGAGAATAGATTGGATGAGAGATTCAGATTCAGATTCCTTTACTCATGTGTTTAACAAAACAAACATCAACTTACGTTTTAGCGTTATAAATAAATACCAGTAGCAGTAAAATAACATGATAAATCACATTAAACTAAAGAGTTCTACAATAATATTGAGCTAGAAAAATGATGAAATATGCGAGAATTAGGGTAATGTTTTAATGTTCTACTACAACTGTAATGTTTTCACATGAAACGGAAAGAGAGAGAAAATGAAAGAGAGAGGGAAAACAGAAAAATGTTCAAGACCGAGACATGAGACGCAAGAAAGACAGGAGGCGTCTCTCGCCTTGCTATTTGTCACTGTCTTCCAAGAATTAGGACAGACTGCTATTGTGATATCCACTGTAATCTGTCAGCACTATTTAGATGGCAACCATTAGTACTAGTCCATAAGGAATACTGACAATTTAAAGTGAATCTCACTGTGAAGATTCATTGTTATCTGTCAGTACAGATTGCATGGTAAGCATTGGTGTTACTTATGGAGAATTCTGCCAGATTGAAGTGAAACTAACTGTGAAGAATCATTGTTATCTGTCAGTATAGATTAAATGGTGAGCTTTGGTGTTACTTATGGAGAATCCTGACATTTTCTAATGAATTTCAGTGTGGAGTGAGCTTTATATTCTGGCATTTCAGATTGAACGGTAAGCTTTGGTTTCATTTATGGAGAATCATGACAGTTTGTAGTGAATTTCAGTGTGGAGTGAGCTTTATATTTTGGCAGTACAGATTGAATGATAAGCTTTGGTTTCATTTATGGAGAATCCTGCCATTTTGTAGTGAATTTCAGTGTGGAGTGAGCTTTATATTCTGGCAGAACAGATTGAATGGGTAAGCTTTGGTTTCATTCATGGTGAATTCTGCCTGTTTGTAGTAAATTTCAGTGTGGAGTGAGCTTTATATATTGGCAGTACAGATTGAATGGTAAGCTTTGGTTTCATTTATGGAGAATCCTGCCAGTTTGTAGTGAATTCCAGTGTGGAGTGAGCTTTATATTCTGGCAGATAGCTTTTTAAGAGACGTGCACTCTCCGAGTGACATTACTTCTATACCAGTGTCAACAGCTGATGACTTATGAACAAGACGGCTTTTGGAAGAATGCCTGATGGAGATATAACAATGTAGGCAATATGACAGACAACAGGGATTATGGAAGGAGATATAACAATGTAGGCTATAGGACAACGAAAAGAAGGGAAAAAATGATGGAGATTTATAAGATTGATTGTGATACAGAGCTAGTATGATCTAGCTAGATGTATGGGATTGTTTCGTAGTGCCGGGTTCCGAGCTCGTTATTTAGCCAAGTTCTAGACTTCAAACAGCTGGAGTCAGAAAATTGGCTTTCCGAAACGGGGCGTGGTCGTAGTCCACGTTTAATTAAAATTTCGAAAAACTAGAAAATGGAACATAAAATAAAGAGAAAATAGTGTAAAGTTCCAGCTATTTAAAATTATTTAGGAATGTTTCATTTCGTCAAAGAAAAACGTTTCCAATTATAGACATGAGAAAATAAAAAGTACGACTACGCCCAGTTTCGGAATAGTATATTTCGCACCTAGGGCCGAAAATGAGACTTTTCCGGCTCGAAATAGGTTTTCAAGTCCGAGGCCGTAGGCTGAGGACTAGAAAAGATTGAGAGCCGGAAAAACATTTTTGCCCGTGGTGCGAACGCTATTTTTCGCCACACAGAAAAATAAACAATTTATATATGAGAATAATTGTTTATTAAGCACTTCCTAAAGCAAAAGTAGAAGGTCATAACTCTAGCAAATCTGAGGTAATCTGAATATCAGGAAATTGTCCAAGTATTTTTATTTTTCATTCTGATTTGTCCAAATAACCTAAAAGATTATGTTCAATTATGTGGGAAATTGAGTTTATACTTTTTTATTCTCTCAAATGGCAATAAGATGATATTATTATATATGTTTTAATTATTGAATAATGAAAAGTTTTTTGATCAGCTGTATTTTGATCACATTTCTTAGTTCCATGTTAACGGCTGGAAAGGGTACTCTTTCCGGCCTAGGCCGGAAAGAAACCTGTTCTGACGTCAGACGAGAGTCGTCAGCAAACAATGTCTTTCAGATCTACGTAGGGACTGGAAAACAGCTGCTTTCTGTGCAGTGTGGCGAAAAAATATTTTCAAGCCCCAAAATCCATTGAAGAATTGCCAAATTGTTTGATCAAGAAATTCAATTGATTGATGATGAGTTCAATTGCGCCGTGAACACAGAGAATTTGATCTCATCAATTGCAATACCGGTATTTCACAAAATGTCTAGGGACAAAAGTCGCGTAGCCAATACATACATAGAAATAATACTTATTAATCATACTTCACCACATGAAATACTTTCACCATTGAAAATATCAATTTGCTCCCATGCAAAGGCTATGGTAGTAATTGGAATACTGTGTACGTAGTACAGTATCATTTTTCGCTCAAATCAAACCTGTACTTTAGGCTACAGGAGAGCCACGACATGTCAATCGGAAAAGTTTCTCATTTTCAATTGATATCTTCTCATCTTCACAATTCACTACTTTCAATTACATGTGATGACTTCCCAAATACAATTGTCTATTCTCATCTACATCTGACATTCTCTCAATTTCACGTGACTATTCTCAAATACAATTGATACTTTCTCAAATAAAATTGAAAAAGGTGTAGAACAAAGCTAAATCCCGAGCTCGGAAACCGGCCCATAAAGTTGGGAGTAATCTGAATGTCTGTGTTGGTGAAATGAATGCCAATGTGTATAAAATGAAAATTTGTACAATAAAATATATTATTCAAGTTGTCCAGTAGGTCAAATAATTTCAACTCACCATTCTTTGGCCCGGTTGCACAACAGCCGGTTAAATGTTAACCGTGATTAATTCCACGAGAACCAATGTGAGAAGGACTTCTCTTATTGGTTCTCGAGGAGTTAATCACGGTTAACATTTAACCGGCTGTTGTGCAACCGGGCCAGAGAATAGTGAGTTGAAATTATTTGACCTACTGGACAACTTGAATGATATATTTTGTTGTAGAGATTTTCATTTTATACAAATTTCTGTAGTTTGTGTGCATTTTTCACAATGAATTCAGGAAATTCATTGGAACTGATATGGCTATTCTGCTAATTATACAACCGGGCCTTTATGAATTAGTTAATTGACTAATTCTATACTATTAATAATCCATTAGAATTGGTGATTTGACATTTGAAACAGGAGAACTTAAATAATGTAATTTATTTGATGACCTCACGAAGTTTGAACAGTAATGTCAATACCTACTATTACTTAATAAGTCATACAGGTAGTTGGTATTAGGAGTAGGTATTGGTAATGTCATATTATGTCGAATGTCAACCAACAAATTCTAGTGAATTAGTTATTTTATTTATAAGTAACTCTATTCTATTACTAATTTACCAAAATTGGTTAGTTGACATTTCATACAGGAGGAATTGAATAATTTATATTATTTGATGACGTCACAAAATTTAGACAGTAATGTTTCATATAGTGAGGTCCACGTTATAATGGCAGAGGAGAAAGATAGAAGAACAACGTTGCCGAACCTCTGTCTTGTCAATGCCTTCTATAGACGGTAGCTGATTCAGGTTTATTAATGTAATATTAACTGTTCATTCTCGTTTGAAATAATCAATTATATTTTATTAAGCAAGAAATTATATTTTTCAATAATTTCATAATTGAAATGAAATATTTTGTTAATTAATTATAAATAATACATTGTTAGAAGACGATCTGGCAACAGAGCAAAGCAAATACCGCTATCCGCTTTGTTGAATGAAAGACAATGATAGCAGTACCATTGCTAATCAAACACTGCCATTATAACGTGGATCTCACTATAGGAAAGATACCGTTGGAGAGAGAAAAGATATCAATGGAAAGAGAAAAAATACTGTTGAATTATAGGGAAGATAACGTTCAAAAGAGAAGAAAAGATACTGCTGAAAAGAGAAAATATATCATTGGAAAGAGAAAGAATACCGTTGAAAGATGAAGACATATTTCGTTTTTGAACAATTAATTATGACATAACAGTCAGGTAAGGATTTTGTATAATAACAAATGAAAGATATTAGCTTCTACTCACATTAGTGTAGCACATACGGACACTAGGCCCTTCATAAACACTCAAAAATAATTGTTCAATTGTGATTATTTAACAAGCAGTTCGTAATGGAATCAAACATTGAAGAACATAATTCGTCTTTGGTAATGTACACTCTACCACTAAACCTCGTCGTTAACAGAACAATAAGAAAGAAATCAGTCGGAAACATTCTAAAATAGCATCTTTTATCACATCAGTTTTTTGCACTTCTATTTTTAATCCAGATTTGAAAGGTTTCTTGAGCAGATTTTTGAGCAAGTCGAGTCATATTCATTGCAAACTGGAATCCCTTGAATCTTCAGTGATTGTCATTAACTATTTATTTACTAAGATTATTTAAAGTTGTGTTCCGACAATATTTTCTACATCATTCATTTACGAGCTGTGGTGGAGTCCACGTTATAATGGCAGTATTTGATCGACATTGGTGTTGCTATCCTTGTCTATCATTCAACAAAGTAGATAACGCTATCTTTTCCAGCTCTGTAACGTTGCCAGATCGTTTTTCAACAATGTAGAGAAATAATTGATTGCCAAAAAATCTAATCTCAATTATCTAAAATTATTATTTAATCATTGGAGAATAATGTTTTCTTGGCGAATAAAATATAATTGATCCTTTTAAACAACAATAAACAGTTAATATCACATCAGATATAACGGTATCAGCTATCCTCTATAGAAGGCAGTGAATCGGCAATGCTGCTCTCCTATCTTTCTCCACTGCCATTATAACGTGTACCTCACTATAGTATATAGTGAGGTCCACTTTATAATGGCAGTGGATAAAGATAGAAGAATAGCGATGCCGATTCTCTGCATTAATTAATTATATTTTTACACTGTCAAAAACATAATTGGCATCGTTGTGGACCTAGAAAAGGATAGTACCACCGGCTATGTCGAATGATAGACAAGGGTAGCAAAACCAAAGTTGATCAAATACTGTCATTATAACGTGGACCTTACTATAGTGTGTAGAGATCATACAAATCTATTGCTTTTGATACACAAAATGGCTGTATTTGAAACGGAGAATAGCTGTCTTTGATACGCAAAATGGCTGTATTTGATACGGAGAATAACTGTCTTTGATACGCAAAATGGCTTTTTGATACGGAGAATGACTGTGTTTGATACACAAAATGGCCGTATTTGATACGGAGAGTAACTGTGTTTGATACGGAAAATGAACGTCTCTGATTGGCTAAGAGCTTCTTCCGTATCAGCGCTGTGATTGGCCGATGGTTAGTGAGATAAAGCAACCGTCACTCCCACTTGACTTGAATAAACTAGTAGCTCTGTGAACAGTAGACCTCACGCAGTATTCTCATCCATAAGTACCTGATTGAAACTATAGACCTTATGGAAATACAGCAATAGACTGGCTTCTCCACACTTCTGTGTAATCACTTGTCAGCTGATTTATGATGAATAATTCTATAGTCTGATTTTTACTCTAATATTGGCGTATGAAGGAGGCTCCTTTTTCCTTTTATATTATCCTTGAAATGCAGAATTTCCAAAAACCTTGTATATACGTCGACGCGCAATTAAAAAAGGAACATACCTGTCAAAATTCATGAAAATCTATTACCGCGTTTCGCCGTAAATGCGCAACATAAAAACATTTAAACATTCAAACATTTAAACATTAAGAGAAATGCCAAACCGTCGACTTGAATCTTAGACCTCACTTCGCTCGGTCAAATATAATTGATTTTTCCAAACAGTTAATATTACATCAGATATACTGGTGTAAACAGAGGGGGGTGTTTCTTCTCTTCTATAATATTTGCTAAAGTTTACTGCTATCAATCCATCTACCGGTATTTGAATCCTTGATTGGTTGGGAGCTTTTAGTGGATTCGTTCATTCAAATGCACTGATTATCATCATTATCATAACTTGTCTCCTATTCTAGCAACTATAGTAACTACGAGCCAGGAACTTCAATGGAAAATACTTTTAAAATTCAACCTCAGGTTTATTGAACTCATTAATGAATCAATAGAAATTATGTCAAATTTTCCAACAGAGTTACTCAGTAACTGATTCAGAAAAAGGAGGTATATTAAATTTCAATCTATACATTTTGGGAACCTGATAACTTGCTTCAACTAAATTCGGGCCTCGGTCATTCTATGTACTAAATTCCGAGCTGAATAAAAACAATAGTTTGGCACTCACCATTTCAAAAATTCCAAATTTTAAATAAATAAATAAATAAAATAAATAAATAAATGTTTCATTGTAGCAGCAAAAGAGAACATCAAATGTATTACAACGTCAAATGGTAACAAAAGTAGACACATAAAAAATAAATAGAACTATTAAATAATATAAGTCACAATCGCACACAGGTAAATCATTATAACTAATTCTACACCAAGAAATTTTTCTCTGATCTCAATGTAACAATCAAGTAATAAGGCTATTCCACTTCAAGATTTATTTTGAAAAAATGATCTATTCTTGAGAACACTTAATCCAAAACTCAATAAACTCAGACTTAATGAAACTCACTACACTCTACTTAAATTCACGCACACAACTAACCTTTTAATTTCACATCTACTGATTCTATCATTTTTAAATTACTATACAAACTACAACAAAAGTACTGATAATGAAAAACATTTCAATTTGTCCCTCTGGATGGGCAACAGACCCATTCAGAGGACCGAGGCTCGCGCACCGTTACATGATTTTTCGTTCGCGTCTCAATACCAACTGTGGCCTTTTCACTGAAAATTATTCCCCCTCCACGAGCGTTGAGCATAAGTGGAAAATCCAAAGCTGCAAAAAGGTCAATTGTCGTACAATTCCCAAATACAGTTGCTTTTTCGACAAGAAATTGAAACTGCATTTGAAAAATGCACGAAAATTGCTTTAATTTCGACAACTAAGCAACAAGTTAGCAAATTCAATAAACATGGTCTAATATTCTCACACTAAAATCTGAAAGTACGAATCAAAGTTCATTCCAGTTCAAAAACCTGAAAAATGAGACACAAAAAAAAACAACTACAATATACCTACTCAATTTCACACTATTATACTGGTATCAGCTATCCTCTATAGAAGACAGTGGTTCGGCAACGTTGTTCTACTATCTTTCTCCACTGCTATTATAACGTGGACCTCACTATATTAACAGAGCCATGAAACTCATTCATCAATTTGTACTCCATTATGAATGGACTGAGCGTAGTTGGGTAGTATTGACGTAAATCAAACTCATCAATAGGATAATTTGCTTGAGTAAGAATTGATTCAATGAATGGAAGAATCCACAATGGTTTTTATAGAGTCATCAATAATTCGGGAAGTTATGCCAAGTTGAAATGTCAGACGTTAATATTTATGACAGCTATATAAAGAGGGATATTTCCGTTGAACAAGATAGGATTTCTATTGAATGAATAGTTGGCTATCTCTATCTCTATAGTGAGGTCTACGTTATAATCGCAGTGGAGAGAGATAGTTGACCGAGCGAAGTAAGGTCTAAGATTCAAGTCGACGGTTTGGCATTTCTCTTAATGTTTAAATGTTTATATGTTTATATGTTGCGCATTTACGGCGAAACGCGGTAATAGATCTTCATGAAATTTGAAAGGTATGTTCCTTTTTTAATTGCGCGTCAACCTATATACAAGGTTTTTGGAAATTTTGCATTTCAAGGATAATATAAAAGGAAAAAGGAGCCTCCTTTATACGCCAATATTAGAGTAAAAATCAGACTATAGAATTATTCATCATAAATCAGCTGACAAATGATTACACAGATGTGTGGAGAAGCCAGTCTAGTCTATTGCTGTATTTCCATAAGGTCTATAGTTTCAATCAGGTACTTGTGGATGAGAATACAGCGTGGTGAGGTCTACTGTTCACAGAACTACTAGTGATAGCGGTGTCGATTCTCTGCCTTCTATGGAGGATAGCTGATACTGGTTTATCTGGTATGATATTAACTGTTCATTCTTGTTTTAAAAATCAGTATTTTTCCCTTTTTGTGTAGTTGAGAAGTTGATATTGTGGTAATTATTCATATTAAATAAAAATACTAAGAAATTGTCAAAAACCACAGATTTATTGATACTTAGAAAGACCGGTTTCGGATGTCGACAATGGTGTAACAACCGAAACCGGTCTTTCTAAGTATCAATAAATCTGTGGTTTTTGACAATTTCTTAGTATTACGATATTATTCAATTTAATATTAATATTATATTTATTCGTCGCGAATATATGTCATTCAATGGTTGATTAATCAAATGTTCATGATATGGATTGAATCACGTTGCAGAGCTAGGGAAGGATAGCGCTATCAGCTTTGTCGAATGATAGACAAGGATAGTATCAGCGATGTTAATCAAATACTTTCATTATAACGTGGGCCTCATATAGTTATTACTATTATCCTGTTGATAAAGACCTTGTGTGAAGTCATTCAATCATATCATTAAGATCAATTTAGATGAAGTCCATTGTTATAATTCTTTCCTATTTCAATTTCCGATAAATACCTTCATAATAGTTCCTAATTAGAAACAATATAGTTATTACTATTTTCCTGTTGATAAAGACCTTGTGTGAAGCCATTTAATCATAACATTAAGATCAATTTAGATGAAGTTCATTGTTATAATTTTTTCCCATTTCTATTTCCGATAAAGACCTCTACAATAGTTCTCAATTAAAGCAATGAGATCAATTATTCAGATAAAAGTACAGTATTTCTCTCTGTACATGCAAATTTATCGTAGGCAACCCTACACAATTGCTTCGCCTGTCGATTGAAAAATGTAAATCAGAATTTGAACCGCTGAAGGAAACTGTAACCGGTAATGTATTCATGTATGCAAGCCCAATTCAATAAATTCAGCGTAGAGTGTGTATGTGTGTGTAGCGAACAAAATACAAGTATGTGAATAACATAATGCATGTATTTTATAGATATATTGATGCGGATGGATATAGGTTTCAAATTCTATCAGCATTTTCGCGTTGGAAGTGAACAGTCACATCGATTGCTGCTCGTGTCAGGAATATTTTATCTTTTGAAACGAGTCTACTTGGTTATCGCTTTTCAAAAGTATTCTTTGAAAGTAGTAAAGTCTCGGCAATGCTGGGTAGATCCGGAAGGATATGCTTAACATGCTGTACCCTTGAAACTTTCAGAATTTGTAGAATGGGAAAAATTCATGTTACATAAGGAATTTTTTGAAGTAAATTCTACTGTAGAGTAAGTTGTTACTATAGTGAGGCAGTGTAGAAAGATAGAACAGCATTGCCGATCCTCTGCCTTGTCAATGCATTCTATAGAGTATAGCTGATACCAGTATATCTGAAGTAATATTAACTGCACATTCTTGTTTGGAATAAACAGTTACATTTTATTCGTCAAGTGAATATATTTTTCAATGATCAAATAAATAACTATCATGATGGAGATTGAATATTTTGTTGATCAATTATATTTCTAAACTGTTGGAAAATGATCTGCCAACATTGCTGAGCTAGAAAATGATAGCGCCATCTGCTTTGTCGAATGATGGACGAGGATAGCAACAACAATGTTGATCTATTATAACGTGGACTTCATCACAGTAAACAGAAATCTAAGAATTTGAGCAACAAAATTTTTAGTATAAGTGGATCAATAAAAAATTAAAAATTTTCAACGAGCTATAACTCGCTTCCTATTGGAGATAGAAGAACATTCAGGTAATGGAAATTGTAGAGAATTTAATGCTCTTCATAAAAGAATCGAACAAAAATATCGATTCAACAATTGGTTTTGGAGATATTGTGAAAAAACTGAAAAAGTACCAAAATCTCTTGGTTTTTAGGCTGCCAAAAGTTATGCCTTCAGAAATTTTGGTGGGAAACCATAGATTACTCTCACTAATACCCAAATGGACCGATTAAAATCAATTACCTTAATTTTTGTTTGGTCCGATGTACTATTTGATTGGGCTACAACCTTTACATGTAATCTTTTTACAGTTTTTATAGATGAAAAAGTAGGATCTTAAGTATAATCGGGAAAAAATGAGTTCTTCCATTACAAACTAACGACTTATCTGTTGTGAAAATGAAAAGCCAAGCTATGATCCATCACAAAGCCTCGAGCTCTCCTCATCCATTGGTAGAATCATAGAGAAACAATAGCGTAAGTAGATATCCCATGGTATAGGGCGTTTATGTCGCAAATTTCACTGTTATCTCAAGCCGATTACTATCGATTATTGTCGAATTTTACTGTTTTGACCGGGTGAGAGTGTATGAACGGCACAATATGAGAGACTACCAGCGTCATAAAGCTTCACGGAAAAGAACTACGTGGGCTATCGGCTTGAGATAACAGTAAACGTTGCGACATAAATGCCCTATGCCATGGGATATCTACTTATGCTATTGTTTCTCTATGGTAGAATCTAGTTTATAATGTTACTCAACACTTTTCTAATGGAAGGGAACAACTTTTAATGAATGGTAAAGTTCCAACTGATCGGACAGATTCTTGAAATATTATTTTCTCGTTCGTAAAACTTCTCAACTCTTTTATTGTCAGCCAGTAATACCAAATAAAAACTTGCGTCCAATGCCAATATTTAACACGTTTCCCCGGGATTAAAAATGGGGAGAAGTAGTATCTTTGAGCGAAAAGTTTCATAAAGTTTTAAACCTCTGTCGTTGAAGTTGCAGACTTGTCTCTTTCAAATAATACAGTTCTCTCTAGTGGGAGACAGTTTATACTGTCAGTACTCATCATGTATAACACCAATGCTTTACCCATTAAAGTTTCTCTGACAATTTCAAGTGAATCTCACAGTAGTTCACTAAGTTATTGATCGAGATTGAAGTTGAGAGAGATATCACTACAACGGAAACTTATTTATCCCATCGTTCTCTTTATCTGTTGGAGTATTTAATTCTCCACGTCACTATCAGTGCTACGTCATTACTGGAGTACAAAAGTCATGGAAGTAAATTAAACTTCAACAAATTCTCTGATTAAAGTCAACATCTTGTTTAATCTAAGTTTGGCAGTATGAAGTAGAGTTTATGTGGCCTACATTTATTCGAAATGTGTTTCAACAGAATGAGGAATATGTAAGGAAACAGCTTGTCATTTCCGATAAAGTAAATTTGTATGATTTTTGTTGGTGGGGAGTCCCTTGCGGGAAGATCCCACCGCCTCAATATATAATTTAAGCCGGCAATGGGCCTTACGACTGTCAAACTTCAGACTGTCATTTCCGATAATCAATCAATCACTGTGATCTAGTGACGGTTTATGAAACATAATGGCCCATATGAATAAAACCAGAGCAAATGCTCATGAGCAAGAGCATGGAGCATAAGGTTTTGCTCATGAGCAAAAGGTAGAAGCAAAAGCATTTGCTCATTTTTATATGAATAAGCTTTACCTTTTACTCTTACCTTATGCTCATGAACTCTGGAGCAAATGCTCATGTATGTTAGAGATTTTTCATCAGCTGATTCGCTTTTGTAGCCTTAGTTTGTTTTTATAGCTCACGGAAGCGCTAAATATGCAAATAGGGTGCACCGCTTGTGTTTGCGTCGTCTGCTCTGTATTCTATTTATGAATAGAGTTTTAGGTTAGTTGAGTTTAGAATTATGAAATAATAGTGTGAAAAAGTCATCTCTATAATAATCTTCAGCATATTCTTTTAATATTTATAAATAGCCTTCTTATAATCGTCTAAACTTTCATCTTCTTAAATACCTATTTTCTGTTTTGTGATGGCTATCTTTATAACAGGTAGCTTATCTTTTGTATTTATTCTTTTGTGGGGATAATGGTGATATGTATCATGATTGAATCTAAAAAGAGTTTTATAGTTCTCAACTATTGGTTGTGATCGTATCTGATATAGTTTCCTCTTCCTCATACGAATTAGTTGAGCCATTTTACTATGAGCAAAAGGTGATAAGCTGCTCTAGACTAGACTCACCTTTTTTGAAGCATTTGCTTCAAAAGTTGAGCAAATGCTCTAGTTTATTCATACAATTTTGAGCAAAAGCTTTTACTTTTGAGCAAATGCTCAAACTATTTTTTTGATGAGCATGAGCAAAAGGTTTTGCGCACGTTTATTCATAGAAAATGAAGCAAATGCTCCATATTTTAGAAGTATAAGCAAATGCTCCATATTTTAGAAGTATAAGCAAATGCTCAACTCTATTCATATGGCTCATTATGTGAACCAATATAGTTAGAAGGATAATTTTAAAATATAGTTAATTTGACATAATATAGGATAATTTGAAATAGTTTTTCCAATGCAAATAGGATCAAAATCAAACCTATTTATTCATTCATAGATACATCCCAGGTGAAAACAACAGGCATTCGCCCAAAACTATAGCCTGCATATACCTCTTGTTACAAGGATAATTTGGCAATACAGTTAATTTGACATGTAGGATAATTTCATAATTTGAAGCTACAGAATAGTATATTTCGCACCTAGAGCAGAAAATGAGATTTTTCCGGCTCAAAATCGGTTTTCAAGTCCGAGGCCGTAGGCCGAGGACTAGTGAAGATTGAGAGCCGGAAAAACATTTTTGCCCGTGGTGAGAACGTTTTTTTTCGCCACACAGAAAAATAAACAATATAAAATATGAGAATAATTGTTTATTAGGCACTTCCGAAAGCAAAACAGGAAGGAAATAGCTCTAGCAAATCTGAGGTTATATGAATATAAGGAAATTGTCCAAGTATTTTTATTTTTTATTCTGATTTGTCTAAATAACCTAAAAGATTATGTTCAATTATATAAGAGGTTTGAGTTTATACTTTTTATTCTTCCAAATGACAATAAGATGATATTATTAAAAATGTTTTGATTCTTGAATAATAAACACAATTAATGAAAAGTTTTTTGATCAGCTGTTTTAGCACACTTGAAATATGGCCAATCTGAATGTCAACGTCAACCTCAACAATGCTTGTTGTTGTTGACTTGGGAAGTTTAGGTTAGAAGTTCTATCCTACTCTGAAAATCGAATTTGAATAGTTTATAATATATATCTTATCTGTATTTTATTCATCCAAATAAAATGATAGTATCTTATTGCAGAATACTTATTCAATTCTAGAAGCATAAACTGATTCCGTTTCATAAACCATTTTGTAAACACGTTCACATCAAATCAGAATCAGCTGACTTCAAGGTTATTTTACAGCCCTAGGGCCGTAAAACTTTTACCGGCCTGGTCAGAAAACAATCATTTTCGGCCTCCATATGACGCACGAAAACCAGCTCATTACATCCAAGTGGGGCGAAAAAGTAGTTCCTACTACATTTAAATGCATTTTCAATGACCTGTTAGTGACCTTAACAATTAGTTTTATCATGGGTCAAACGTGTGCTGAAGCCCAACATAGAACGAGAGCTGACAGGTGAAATACTGTCCTAGGAAGCCATACACTTGAATTCACTTTAAACTGACAGCCTTGCTTATGAATAAAATCAATACTCTTCCCATTTAAACAATTCTGACAGTATAGGAAGTGGATTTCATTGTAGTCTCTTGTTTTAATCGTGTGATAACTTTTTATCCGTCTACAGTGACTAGTGAAGTCCACGTTATAATGGCAGTATTTGATTAACATTGGTGTTGCTATCCTTGTCTATCATCCTTGTATCATCTTCCTATAGTGAAGTCCACGTTATAATGGCAGTATTTGATCAACATTGGTGTTGCTATCCTTATCTATCATTCAACACAGCAGATAGCGCTGCCCTTTTCTAGCTCCGCAACGTTGCTAGATCATTTTTGAACGATGTGGGATTATAATCTATTAACCAAGTATGAAGTTCATCTAAATTAAGAGATTTAAATACTAGAAAACAATATTTCCTTATCGGATGTAATTCAATCTATTATTCTCAACAAGAATAAACAGTTAATATTACATCAGTTATACCGGTTTTATTTTATTTATATATATGGCTTTTATCGACAGAGAGATCCTTTTGGATGTTCTGCCTTGCCGTATTACCCAATCTCATTTCCTATCAAAACTCAAGTTTTGAGTGGCCGTAGTCGAGTGGATCAGATGCTGGCTTTATGATTCAGAGGCCCGGGTTCAAATCCCGGCCCGGGCAAGATATTTATCTCGGGCCACTCCCGTGTTTCGGATGGACACGTTAAGCCGTCGGTCCCGGCTGCCTAAAAAGCAGTCGTTAGGTCATGTCAGAGGCCCTGAAATTGATTAGTTGCGACCTGAAAACTCTGACACCAGACCTGAGCCAGCCAGGTCACTCGATATTATTATTATTATTTATTTTAAAACTCAAGTTCATAGGTTATGTTTTGGGGTCTTCATGTTTTCTCACTAAAAATGTGAACTTTGACTTCCTGAGTTTCTATTTTATTAAGTTATACTATAAAGAAACAATAGCTTGAGTAGATATCCCATGGTATAGGGCGTTTATGTCGCAACTTTTACTGTTATCTCAAGTCGATTACTATCGATTATTGTAGATTTTTACTGTTTTGGCCGGGTGAGAGTGTATGAACGGCACAATATGAGAGACTACCAGCGTTACACAACTTCACGGGAAAGAACTATGTGGACTATCGGCTTGAGATAACAGTAAAAGTTGCGACATAAACGCCCTATACCATGGGATATCTACTTATGCTATTGTTTCTCTATGGTAATACCCAGTGTAATTTCCTATTTCAACACTCAAGTTTATATGTTATATATTGGGATTCTTCATGTTTTCTCACTAAAAATATGCACTTTCACTTCATTTTTCATTTTCATTTTTCATTTATTTATCGTCTCATTACATCAATTTTTGAGTAACACTCATTTGACTGGTGACATGTCAATACTAGAACAAAATTATATTTAAAAGACTTAGTTCTAACTTCTTGAAAGTAAAATAAAGATTCCTGAGTTTCTATTTTATTAAGTTATACCGGTATCAGCTATCTTCTATGGAAGGCAGTGACAAGGCAGAGTATCGGCAACGATGTTGTCCTATCTTACTTAAATGACATTATAGAGTGGACCTCACTATAGACCGACCATATCTTTTACTCAATTCTGTGAGTATTAACACATTTAAGAGCACGTCGTGATAGATTTTGCCGGAAACTTCAAAACGGATAAACTGATCATCTTCCTGCTCAATCCGGTGAGTCTTACCCCATTTAACAGCACGGGTTCGATTTTGCAGCTAACGCCAAGCTGCGAAAAAGTCATGGGCGTAATTTGCATAATACGATTTCCGGCGCAACGGTAAAGACGCGATTGTCTGGAAAAGCCACTAGAGAAAAAGAGAAAGAACTCCACCTGAGAGAGTGAGAGATAGGAAAGCCACCAGAGTGAAGAGGAGATAGAAAAAGTCAACAGAGAGAGAGAAATGATATCGAAGAGAGAAAGAGAAAAAAGTCACTAAGGAGAAAGCGAGGAAACAGCCACCAGAGAGAAAGAGCGACAGAGAAAAGCCACCAGATAGAATGAATCAAATCGAAACCTGCTCCAGTGATATCACAGAGAAGAATAAAGAGTGAAATATTTAAGAATATTCAAAATATTTTTTGTGTAGTTGAGAAGTTGATATTGTGGTAATTATTCATATTGAATGAAAAAGACTAAGAAATTGTCAAAAAACCACTGATTTATTGATAATTAGAAAGACCGGTTTCGGTTATTACACCATTGTCAATCTCTGATAAACTAAAACTAAATACAAGAGCAGCAGAATTTATACTGGTAGGCGAGTACTGCTATTGGTCGAGGGCATGAACGCCTGCCATTGGCCTAGCTAGACAGTCTCCTCCCCCTCACGGTGTGACAAAATGGCGGCTTAAGCAACAGAATCGCCATGATAATAAAATTTACTTTGAGTACAAAATAAGAACCAAGAAAACAAGTGTGAAAGATAATAAAACAAATATGTAAATGGAAAAACTATTGACTAATGTATGCTTAAAATTTTATGATAAAACTGAATTCGTAGTGTTGTACTGGTTGAAATGAATCTGGTCATTTAAACTATACTGGGAATTTTCCTTAATCACTCTTGTTATTTCTAAAGCCTCTAGAATATTCAAAGATCTGCCTTTGTTATTAACATGCAGAAACTCAACATTCTCCTTAACTGTGAACTTGTGATTATTTGTTATCAAATGCTCTGCAAAGTTAGATTAGATTCCCCATTTTGTTTAATCCAATCTCTGATGTGTTCTTTAATTCTACTTTTGAAACTTCTACCAGTCTGACCCACGTAACAAGCATTACAATCATCACATTTAAGTTTGTACACCCCGCTTTTATCCCAAATATCAATTTTGTCTTTACTCCAGCTAAATAGACTATTTAAAATCGGTTTGGTCTTGAAAGCAACATGAAATCCATTCCTCTTCAATTCCCTACCTATTTTATCAGATACAAGGCCTAAATATGGGATTGTTATCCAAGTCTTCTCCTCACAGTTTGAGCCTACAAAGCTAGAATTGATTGAAATTTTTCTATTAATTTTACTCAATAATCTGTCCACCATACTTTCTTCATACCCATTTGTGACAGCTATCTGTTTAATTTTAGTGATCTCAATATCAAAATCATGATGGCTCATAGGTATTGTTAGTGCTCTATAGACCATACTATTGAAAGCAGCAAGTTTGTGAGAAATAGGATGACAAGAATGAAGAGGAATGATAACATCAGTATGGGTTGGTTTTCTGAAAATAGAAAACTTGTGAAAACCAGTGCTATGATCTATTCTTAAATCTAGAAAATTCAATACACAATCCTGTTCTACCTCTACAGTGAATTTTATACTCTGATGTAATCCATTCAGATAGGAAAGAAAATTGTCTAGTTGTCGCCTACCAGTATAAATTCTGCTGCTCTTGTATTTAGTTTTAGTTTATCAGAGATTGACAATGGTGTAATAACCGAAACCGGTCTTTCTAATTATCAATAAATCAGAGGTTTTTTGACAATTTCTTAGTCTTTTCCATTCAATATTCAAAATATGTTTAAATATATTTCAAATATTTCAAAATATTTAAATAAATAAATAAATTCCTTCTACGATGTGGTGATATTCACTTCTTATGGTGATAATTAGTACAAACTGACAGCATACCTTACGATAAACATCCACGCTTCCCATTCAATCAATGGTGACATTTTGAAGTGGATGTCGTTGAAGAAAGTGTAGAAATTTGTCTGAACATCGGATCAGTGATTCTTAAGGTATGACCACACATGCCGAATCGTGCCTTGCAGCGATCATTAGCATAATGTTTCATAATGTTAAAAATCAGCTGTTAGAAATTGATAATCAGCTGTTTGATACATTATTAAATTGTAATGAAAAAATCAATATCGGGGCACCGAGCTTCGCTCGTTATTTATTTATTTAATTACTAGTAGTTCTGTGAACAGTAGACCTCACGCAGTATTCTCATCCACAAGTACCTGATTAAAACTATAGACCTTATGGAAATACAGCAATAGACTGGCTTCTCCACACATCTGTGTAATCACTTGTCAGCTGATTTATGATGAATAATTCTATAGTCTGATTTTCACTCCAATATTGGCGTATGAAGGAGGCTCCTTTTTTCTTTAATATTATCCTTGAAATGCAAAATTTCCATAAACCTTGTATATACGTCGACGCGCAATTTAAAAAAAGAACATACCTGTCAAATTTCATGAAAATCTATTACCGCGTTTCGCCGTAAATGCGCAACATAAAAACATATAAACATTTAAACATTAAGAGAAATGCCAAACCGTCGACTTGAATCTTAGATCTCACTTCGCTCGGTCAATTATCTGTTCTGATAAATAGAACACAATCCTTTAAAATGATTGGGGAAGGACTAACAGGCACAGCCCCCTTTTTCTTTCCCGAATTTTGATCTATATACTGTAAATAATCCAAAAAGTAGGTTATGTTCCATACTCTTGAATTCAGGTCCATTTTTCAGTCCAAAGATTTGAAAATAGAAAAGTTCTAATTTAGATTGTTTACAAACCAAATTGAATAACACTCTTACTAATCACTTAAAACTGTAATCGAGTCGATTAAAATATTTCTCGAGAGATTAGCTGATTGATTTAATGTATCAATACTGATAATATCTATACTCATATTTACTGTATCAATACTGATAATATCAATACTGATATTTACTGTATCAATACTGATAATGTATTTAACAGCTGTACATAATTCTGTCAGAAGGAGACGTTCCTTCCTTGCACTCAAAAAACAATTCTTATTTGATTCTGGAGGAGCTTCCTACCTTGCACACTATCCCAGCCCGGCTGTTCATGATCGACTGTGTTGTTATCAGTTCGGAAGTCATGTGTCCCCTCCACTCCACAGCAGTGCATCTCCCGCTGCACGTTGTCCCACAGTTGGGTGAACTCGCCATCAACGTTGTACTGATTTGCCAGTCTGGCCTTCAGGTAGGGCCGCAGCTCTGCCACAATCCATTCGAACCGGTAGACCCACAGTAGACCTACTAGGCCGTCTCCCACCTAAAATTTAAAAAAAATCTAATTAATGCAATTACACAAATCATGTACTATCAGAGAGGTTGTGAAGTTTGTTTACCATTGTGAATCAAGTTCTATAAATACAAGTCATGACACAATCCCGTGATGCATTGCGAAATCGCCATTTTGTGGGGGATCTAGTTCACCAATTCTCAAATTTATCAGCTCTTATCATTATAGATTAAACAACATGATTTGTTATTTGTGATATTTTTCAAGGGATATTGCTTGGCTTGAATTGTAAAATAAATTCTTCCGAAAGAATAATAGTATTAAGATTCCAACCATGAATTTAATTGTTGATTTTAAGATTTAATTGATTGGGTACTACAACTGTTTTTGAGGTGCCTTATGAATATAAAGCCTAACATGTTACAGGCATAAGAACAATGCTTATTATCATTAATAATAAATAAATTGTTTCAATCATTGAAATTGCATTATTAGAAGATCGAAATCCTAAACTTACATATTATCTGAACCAGTATATTTTTTTTTAATGATTTTGTTACAAACAAATTGAATCAGATTGGATTCTCGAATGTACCGCCATAGATCCCCCACAAAATGGCCGCTCCATAAGGAGCACGGGTGTCTTGACCTGGTTTTTATAGACCTTGTTGTGAAGTAGTAGCACAGACAAGAACCTGTGGTATAGTGAGGTCCACGTTATAATGTTAGTGTTTGCTTAGCAATGGTATTACTATCCTTGTCTATCATTCAACAAAGCGGATAGCGCTAACTCTTTCTCGCTTTGCTCTGATGCCAGATCGTCTTTTAAGAGTGTAGAATTAATAATTGATTAACAAAATTTTTCATGTAAATATAATATAATTTCTTGCTTAATAAAATATGATTCATCATTTCAAACGAGAATGAACAGTTAATATTACATCGATAAACATGTATCAGCCACTGCCTATAGAAGACATTGACAAGACAGAGGATCGGCAACGTTTTCTTCCTATCCTTCTCCACTGCCAGTATATAATGGCCATTACTATATCAGAAGGGTGTCTTCCATTGTGAAGTAATATTACAGACAAAAACCTGTGTTAGTAGTTGTGATGGCCATTTTGTTTTGTCTGAACCGCTAATTGGGGAGGGGCTTGTCTAGGCCAATAGCAGACGTTCACCTTGATAGGTCAAGGCTCCCACCAATAGCGGTCTAGTGGTTGATATAAATGCATCAGCTTCGAACTTTCAGGCATCTATTTATGTATTTATTAAGTATATAATGTGTTTTTCATAGACGATTCCAACTGTACAAGTTGTATTGTTGCTGGATGGTTGATTACCGCGAGCAATAATTTTCCATGGTCGATTCCGTTGAACAAAGGTTCCACCTTTTACTATATAAACTATACAATCTCTGATATACCACTTTTCTGTAGTTGAGAAGTTGGTATTGTGGTCATTATTCATATTGAATGAAAAAGACTAAGAAATTGTCAAAAAACCACAGATCAATAAATCTGGATGGTTAATTACCGCGAGCAATAATTTTCCATAGTCGATTCCGTTGAACAAAGGTTCCACCTTCTACTATATAAACTATACAATCTCTGATATACCACTTTTTTGTAGTTGAGAAGTTGGTATTGTAGTCATTATTCATATTGAATGAAAAAGACTAAGAAATTGTCAAAAAACCACAGATTTATTGATACTTAGAAAGACCGGTTTCGGTTATTACACCATTGTCAATCTCTGATAAATTCTTTATCATTTTATCAGAGATTGACAATGGTGTAATAACCGAAACCGGCCTTTCTAAGTATAAATAAATCTGTGTTTTTTGACAATTTCTTAGTCTTTTTCATTCAATCTGATATATAAATATTTCCTTGTAAACCTCTCTCAACTCCTAGAACTCATAGGAGTCATATGTATCAGAGGCATGTAATGTTCAATAAACTCCCCATAGCAATAAGAAATTTGCAAGAAAAAAGCTTTAAATTAGTGGTAAAGAATTGGCTGAAAAAGAATCCATTTTATAACTTAAGAGAATTTCTAGACTGTGATATTAGTAGTAATGCTAGACTGTGAGCTATAATTAGTTTTCATGTTATATATTATATTGTAATATGTATTTCAAATTTATATTTTGTTGACGAAGCCTATTGCATGGATGTTTATATGTTTAATGGCAAATAAAATTCTTATTCTTATTAAAAAAAAATATTTTTCTCAGGATCATTAACTAAGTTATATTGTTCATAGAAAACAATATTGATATTGATATTTACAAATGGAAATTACTGAGATATTGCAATTATTATTCAAATGCTAATGAATTAATTATTATTAAACGAGAATCCAAATTAAATGCTGAAATTCACCCCGAAGACTTCTGCTACTGCAAATATTGACAACAGGGTAAAACAGCCATATGGAAATATGATGAGCGCTACTATTCAAAAATTATTTGTCAGCCCGGGAATCGAACCCAGTACCTCCTAATTAATTAGCATTTGAATAATTGCAGTATCTCAGTACTTTCCATCTGTAGACTGGCTGGCCGCTATGGCTTCGTATAAAATGAGCGCTGCTATCTTGAGATTGTCGGTTTGGTGTAAGAATTCCTGACCGGCAATTAGGAGGTACTGGGTTCGATTCCCGGGCTGACAAATAATTTTTGAATAGTAGCGCTCATCGTATCTCCATCTGGCTGTTTACCCTGTTGTCAATATTTGCAGTAGCAGAAGTTTTCGGGGTGAATTACAGCATTTAATTTGGATTTTCGTTAAATAATAATATTGATATTTTGTCAACCTCTCTGAAGAGATCTTTTCCTTATTCTCACTTCCTCAACTTCGGTATATTGTAACTCATCTGTATTCATACGATACAATCTGATATATTTATCAGATATAAATCTGATATATTTAGATATTGATTTATCAATATTATCTTGTCAACCTCTCTACAGAGAACTATTTCCTATGATACTTGTCTTTGTTAACCATAGAGAGAAGATAGCATAGGAAGATACCCCATGATATAGGGCGTTTATGTGCCACATTTCATTGTTTATTCAAGTAGTTAGTCCACTTAGTTATTTCTCGTGAAGCTATGTGACGCTGGTAGTCTCTCATAATGTGCCGTTCATACTCTCAATCGACCAAGACTGTTATAATCTATAGAATAGAATTTAATACAATAGTCTAAAGTAAGGGCCAGATCACATCAAGCGTTTTTCCTGGCGCCAACCCTATCAGCCAATCGGAGAGCTTCCTGCTCTACCGACTCTAAAAACGCCGTCTGAAATCGCCTGTAAAAATGCTTAATTTATTCTGGCCAAAAGACAATAATAGGTTTGATATAACAGTGAAATTTAGAACACAAACGACCTATACCACGGGATATCTTTTTATGCTATCTTTTCTCTATCGTATCACCATAAATGATACAGTATCACCACAAAATGATACAGTATATGATACAGTATCAACACACTATGATACAGAATAATCTCAACTTGATACTCAACATCATAATTTGATACAAAACATCCTATCTTTGAATGAATACAACTACAAATCATTGGATATCTTCTTGTCCTAGACTCAGGTTCTACAATTATATGATACAATTTCATAAATAGTATAAATAATTTTGTACTTATCCTTACCAGTAGAAGTAACATTAGCAGCCAATAGACGTTGAGAAGACGCTCATTCAGCCGCTGCGCCCCTAGACAGCCTATGAGTTGGAGTAGTCCCGATTGGAAAGAGAGAGTCAGGTAGGCGTAGACGAAACTAGGTTGAGTCAACGACATGCCGGGGACTAGTTGACGTTTCGGTTCGAATACCAGCACCTGAAGATGAAAAAAAAAACGTTTTATCAATGACATTCCAGTAACTAGTTGACGTTTCGGTTCGAATATGTACCAGCACCTAAATGAAGATAAAAAAAACGTTTTATCAATGACATTCCAGTAACTAATTGACATTTCGGTTCGAATACCAGCACCTAAATGGAGATAAAAAACCGTTTTTATCAACGTTTATAACATTTTATTTCAGCTACCTTCTTCGTTACAATCCCGGATGCAAGTTCCGTCTGTTACAGGATTGTAAACTGACTATAGTGAGGTCCACGTTTTAATGGCAGTATTTGATTAGCAATGGTATTGCTATCCTTGTCTATCATTCGACAAAGCGGATAGCGCTATCTCTTTCTTGCTTTGCTCTGTAGCCAGATCGTCTTTAAACAATGCAGAATCAATAATTAATTAACAAAATATTACATCTTAATTATGAAAATTTATTATGAAATTAATGAAAAATATAATTTATTGCTTAATCAAATATAATTTATTATTTTAAACGAGAATTAACTATCAATATTGAATCAATAAACCTGTACCATCTATCGTCTATGGAAGGCATTGACAGGACAGAGGATCGGCGAAGTTGTTCTGCTATCTCTCTCCACTGCCATTATAACGTGGACCTCACTATAGTAATGACTAGAGACTGATAATGGAGTAACAACCGAAACAAGTATCTCAAACTGTTTCACAGAATGTAGCTGAGTGTATTGAAAATAATGCATGTATTCAAATGTGTCAAAATATTCTAATGTGACAAACGTTGAGAAGAATGTAGAATGAAAGCGGAGATTATAAGATACGTTTGTCATACAACATTTTTTTCCAATAAATTAGCGGTTTTGATGACGTCATTCAATTCATATACCCCTGTGAAAGTCTTTTTTTGCTAGGGCTACTCTTCAATAGAAATAGAAATAAAAATCTAAATACCCTTTTCTTGAAACTATTAACTCACAACATGTTTTGGCTATGATGTCATTAAAGTCATAATGATAATGCATCATAGCGGAAACATGTTGTGGATAAACAGTTTCAAGAAAAGTGTATTTAGATTTCTATTTTTATTTCCCTGTGAAAGAGAATAAATAATCCATCTGATCATCTATTCATGAATGCTAATAGTTTAAAGTCAACTGAACTCCCTCTACATTGGAATAAATTTTGTATTTCCGTACAAGGTATGTCCAAAAAGTACACGTACCTTGGCAGCAACCACGCAGAATCCGAGCACACTCATGAGCAGAACAGCGTTGCACGTGTAAATCCACAGCCTGTAGTATCGCATAGCTTTGCCGGTTGGCAGGGAGGGGTTGCTGGGAGGCTGTGGCGAAAGGGAGATGACCGATATAGAAGGCTGTGGCGGTTGGATCCGATAGGAGCGCAGACTGGTGGTGCTGGCACGAACTAATGGCGACCGATAGCAGCGCAGACTGTCGGTGCTTTGGCGAACTAACGGTGGTTGGACCTGGTAGGAGTGCAGACTAGCGGTGCTGGAGCGAACTAACTGTTGTTGCTTCAGATGTTGTTGATCCAATTCGGGATGGTGTTGGTAGTGATGCTGTTGTTGTTGGTGGTAGGCTGATGTAACCAGCATTACTGACATTATCCAATCACCGCCCTGCAAACAGAAAAACGAAAACTAGTTATACACAACAAATATCAAAATAGTATATACAAATATATAGAACTATGGCATGTTGACTCAAATAGCTGGATGAAACGCAGGTTGATCAGATGTTGTTGTTATGCATAGTAGCGCATTGATGCTGTGGAAGGGATCGATCGGTCTTGGGATCAACTTGTGAGACCGTGACTGTAGTGTTCCAAACCAGTGCGGAATCCTGTTCTTGTTTCGTTGGATTCAATGCATGAAGTGTATTTTTTCCTCACTCTTCAATTATTTCGTTGGATATGATCACTGTATCATTCATATGAGTAAAAAGAACGAAAAATTATCTTTTCTCGTTACAAACACATTCCATTCCCTTGTTATTCTTCTTCCTTTCACGGGTTAGGCATTGCTGTCTGTTCCTAACCTCTGTGCCTCTAAAATTGATCTATCTCATCCTGGGACGTCCCGCGATCTATTCTTTCAAATACAATAGAACCTGTTTGGGAATCCAATCATCCAATCAACATGATCCATTCAGTTCCATTTCTTCACATTCCTTTTCTTTTCGCGAATCAGGGCATCTAGTTATCTAAAACAGTGTAAAATCCTCTTTTTTAATAATTTTATGGAGTGTTTGGTTGAATGTGATCACCGAATTAAAAATCACACAAATAACTTTCTATTTCTAAAAACAAATAGCATTTTGTTTTTATGGACACATTTATCGTTCTTCAATCCTAATTAAAGACTAGTGATTTAATTAGTGCAAAATCCTCTTTCCTTTCCAATTCATGTTTCATGTGAAGTGTTCTGATGATTACCTCATCAAATATTACACTTTTTCTCTCCAAAAACAAATCATCCTCTCTAATTACAAACAGATTTCCCTTTTTTCTTTGTAAATCAAGGCAACTTTTGATCTAAAACTGTGCAAAATCCACCAATTTAGTGTGAAGTGTTTTGTTGAATATGACACCTTCATAAAAAAAATATATAAAATGTATTTTTATTTCCAAAAACGGATAATCTACTACCCTATGAACTATTAATCTTATTTCAAACCCATTTCTCTTACTTCATTCGTAAATCAGGGCAACTACTGATGTAAACCAGTGCAAAATCAACCCATTCTATGTGAAGTGTTTTGTTGAATATGATCGCCGGTTCTGTGATAGCTCCTCAGAGTGTGTTTTACAGTGTTGAAAGTGTGGATGTGTTTGGAGTGTGGATGTGGTGAAAGTGTGGATGTGTTGACTCTCCTCTCGAACGCCAGACCTATAAAGTTTTGTAGTGTCCCTCGAGTCGCCACTATACTAACATCTATGCTGATTGCCCTACTGTTGCGTATGAGATATCACATCATACCTTTTGTCTCTTTTTCTGATATTTCCTTCCTCTCTTTATTCGTCACATGATATGATCTACTATAGTGAGGACCACGTTATAATGGAAGTGGAGAAAGATAGCAGAACAACGTTGCCGATCATCACTGTCTTGTCAATACCTTTTATAGATTCAGGCTTATTGGTGGAACAATAACGGCTCATTCTGGTTTAAAAAAATCTATATAAATAAAAATTGAGCCTCAAATTTTGACATTCAATAATTTTTTTATGTGTGCACCGAATTTGATGATTTTTTTTAGTTGTGTTCGTTATGTTCAGGACCAGGTTTATGGCCTATCAAATTCATAATCCGACTTCAGGACTCTTTCCTACGGTCCTTCAAAGTTTACATGTAATCCTTATGGGAGAAGATTTGTGAACTGGCCACACTCATGAATAATAATCAGCTGTTATAATAATTGCGTCATCCAACAGCCGTCAGTAGAACTGTTTTTCAATTTTCTTTCTACTGATTCACAAAATTTCAATTCCTAATAATGCCGCGGTACGAACGACGTCCAAACGTGGATCGTAGAACTCAAAATGCTGTTAATTTAGAATATGCACGGGAAAATCAGCAGCAAGTAGATATGTACCATCCAATTCCCAGCAAGGTGCATTCAACTATAACTAAAAATACAAACTGCTGCACAGTTAGTTGTGCACATAGGAAGTCCATATTGTAAAAAAAATACTGACTGTTGGATAATTTTCATAAAAATATAGTGCATCAGATTAAGCTAAGGCTAATCACACCTGAGGAGGAGCGGCTTGGTGATACAAAGTGTTGATCTTATGGAGATTGCCTTATCACACCGTTCCACGCCATGCCCGATTCAGAGTGTGTGAGTTCTTCCATTCAAGCCAATAAGCAAGAAGCACCTGGATGCAAAATGCCGCATCGCGCCTCCTCAGGTGTGCATCCAGCTAAAGTTTGTCATGAGATGTATTAACTATTTGGCGGTACGGAGTTCGCCGGGCCAGCTAGTAGTCAATTATATTTTTTTTAAGCAAGAAATTATAAATTTTTAATGAATTTTAATGATTAAGATAATATTTTGTTAATTGTTTCTACATGGTTGAGAGACAATCTGGCAACAGAGTAAAGCGAGAAAGAGATAGCGCTATCTGCTTTGTTGAATGATAGACAAAGACAGCAATACCATTGCTAATCAAACACTTCCATTATAACGTGGACCTCACTATAGTCACATCGTAAATTGGGTTTTATTTGGTTGTTCTATTATCTTTAATTTCTTTCAATCTCTGTCGATGGTTTCCCTGGAGATATCTTTCTTAAACTCTTTCTCTCCCTCTCTCTTTAATTGATTGAACGAGCGCTAGTGAGTTCTCACTTTTGACTTACTGAAGGCCAAAGTCGTTGTCCGTCTGTTTGTATGTTCTACAATAACTGTAGAAAGAATTGATCAATCACTTCAAATTTTGAACACGTATTCTTCGAACCTTTTTACAGGTCAAGTTCGTTCAACAACAAAATTGACTCACTCCTTCGCCTTTTCCAGGATATTAGAATGACATTGAAAGTGCATGAGAAAAAATTGTTATGATTCAGTCAGCTGAAGAATTCATTGCATGCAATTACTACAGTTTTTCCATTCATTCATAATGTAATAGTGTGGAATTGGGTGGGTATATTGTAATTGGTTTTTGTGTGTATCTTATTTTTCAGGTTTTTGAACTGGAATGAACTTTGATTAGTACTTTCAGATTTTAGTGTGAGAATATTTGTCCATGTTTATTGAATTTGCTAACTTGTTGCTTGGTTGTCAAAATTAAAGCAATTTTCGTGCATTTTTCAAATACAGTTTCAATTTCATGACGAAGAAGCCTCTGTATTTGAAAATTGTACGAGCATTGACCTTTTTGCAGCTTTGACTTTTGGAAAGTTATGCTTAACGCTCGTGGAGGGTGAATCATTTTCAGTGAAAAGGCCACAGTTGAGACGCGAACGGAAAATCATGTAACGGTGTGCGAGCCTCGCTCCTCTGAATGGGTCTGTTACCCATGCTGAGGGACAAATTAGAACGTTTTTCGGTAATCAGTAATTCTGATTTAGTAAAAGTCCGAATTAGATAGAATTACTAGATGTAAAATTAAGAGGTTAATTGTGTGCGTGAATTTAAGTAGAGTGTAGCGAGTTTCATAACTTCTGAGTTCATTGAGATCTGGAATATGTGTTCTCAAAAGTAAAGATTATATATTGTTGAAATGGTGAGTGCCAAACTTTTTTTATTTTCTTATAAAACTTAAAAATTTAGTTACATAAAATGACAAGGTCCGAATCAAATGCAGCAAGTTAGCAGGTTCCCAAAATGTGTAGATTGGAATTGAATATATTTTTTTTTTTGTGAATCAATTGCTGGATCACTTTATTTTCTTTGAAAATTTGAGATGAGACATGATTTTTCATTTTATTAATTAGTTTTGATTAGTTCAATAAACCTGAGGTTAAATTTTAAAAGTATTTTCAATTAAGTTCCTGGCTCGTAGTTACTATAGTTGCTATAATTTATGATAATCTGTGCATTTGAATGAACGAATCCACTAAAAGCTCCCAACCAATAGAGGATTCAAATACCGGTAGATGATTTGATAGCATAATTTTGGTAAATATAAAAGAATGAGAAGAAACAAACCCCCCACCGTTTACAATAACATCAGCTGAGGCTATTTGGGAGCTATCACACGCGCTGGCACATGGTTCCAGCTGGTTGATATTATTAGATGTTGAAGCGACAGAGTTGAATATTGGATGTTGAATATTTCAATTCATTAAGGATCCACAATGAAACCTACTGTCAAATGATCCTTGTGAGAGAAATATTTAGCTGTTCTATAGTTTTCATCAACTCTGTATAATTAGAAGTTGCAGGTTTCAAAGATTACAATAAACAGCTCTTGAGCGATTTCCTCAATCCAAGGGGTCACTAGTTGATACATGAATAAAATATGGGTGGGTTAAGTGGAAGAGAGGGCTCTTATTGCCTCAATTTCACCCACATCACTTTTAAAGTTGTAAAGTGCAAATAAAAGGCACTAAATAAAGGTTTAAATAAGGTTTGGGTGTAAATAAAGGTTTTTGAGTATTCTATCTATCTATCTACCTCTTTCTTACTCACTCTCACAACTCTCTCTCCCTGACTATCTCTCTCGCTCTATATTTATTGTCTCCAGGGATGATACAGTGTATCGTAGGACCTGGTACACACTAGCGTGGCGTGGTTTACGTTGTCCCGTTTACAAATGAGTTCCCACTCCACAGAGGTGCATTTTTCATTTTGGGGCGAGCCGTTAAAAATGTTCTCCAGTGACAAATATGCCTTTTAACATGAGCATAACTCACTTCACGTGTTTTGGGATCATTTTTTGCTATATAGTGCGACCTCTCTCAACGTCTCACTTTTTGTGATTTTTATTTGGGGCAAAATTTATTATAATGATTGTAATTTTATGATGCAAACTCAATCAATAAAATATCTTGTATTGTCATTATTCGAGTATCCCAATTTGAAATATTTTCACAAATATTATGTTAAGCCGCGTTTACACCGGAGTTGGCAACCAATGATTGCCGACATTTATCGGCAATTTTGAGTTGCACGCATTAAAACAACTGCAACTCGCATTGCCAACCGTAGTTGGAGACCGATTTTGCGAGTTGGCAATCGAAATTTGGTTTTCCGACCGGAGTCGGTAAAGATCAAAGGCGGTTGCCAACCCCGGTTGGCAATGCGAGTTGCAGCGCTAACTTGAGTTGCAACTTGAGTCTGCAACTACCCCGCTACCCCACCCGCCTGTTGGCAATTAACTTTTGTCTAGATTTATTCAACTCAGTGCACAATGTAAACAAATAAAAGGAATCTAAAAATAACAATATTTAGTAATTTTCTTTCTTTGCTCACCTGTATGTTATCCTTCAGGAAACCTATAACAGCCTCACAAATCTCTGGCACTAAAATAGATATCGCACTTTTGGAAACTTTAAACAAATAACTGATACTAGTATAAGAGTCGCCACTCGCCAAAAAGCGCAATGTAATAGCCAATCTTTCTCGCACTGGAATTGCTTTCCTGTAGTTAGTATCCTGTTTACTAATTATGTGTTCAATACCAACAATTAAACTTTCAAAATCGTCACTTGACATTCTTAGTGTATCAACAAATTATTTTATTTGAGATGATTCAATTTGTTTCAAAGATTTCTTGTTAAAATTAACTCTTTTCTAGTCATTCACAAATTTTTACTTCGAATTATTACTTTTTTCTATAGTTTCTCACATATTAAAGCTGCGTTTACACCAAAGTTATTAACAAAATGTTAATAACTTAATCTTTATAGATTCTATTAGATTAAACATAACTTATCATACACATGATGAACATATGTTTTTGTCAAGCTCCGTTCAATGTAATAGAATCCATACAGATTAAGTTATTAACATTTTGTTAATAACTTTGGTGTAAACGCAGCTTCAATTTCGTACTATATTAAAATGTTGGTAATAATTTATCTCACTTAAAATTCTCACAGATTAATGTAGCTACAAAATTCCTAATCTCATATCACATAGTCGGTTGATTTTGTTATTGCTAACTTATATTTGGAAATTTCTATCGAATTCTTTTTCAAACTATTATTGTATTTTTTTTTTTTTTTAATTTCTAATGTTAATTTTGAATATTTCTATTATATTATCGTAGCAGAATTTTTTGTAATATTCGTATTTTACAGCCTGACGACTGTTATATTTCAGCCGGGTCCGACAATTTAACGTCCTCATCCGATAACACTGGAATGAACTGTTCAAAATCTTTTGGTAATGAGTAATAATGGCACATGAGTAGAAAGGTTTTTCAGTAAACTTGGTCACTCAAGTTAAAAAATGTAAAAAAATTATCACCTTGTTTTTTTTAATTATATCCCTTCAAAATAGATCTTAGGGGAAGCTTCATTAATCTTTGTCTGATTCATTTCATTATTTGTTTTATTTCTCCTAATAATGAGAATTAATGATAATCAATATTTTATCATTGTTTGTTGCAGGTAAAACCAATTACTCACATCCTACATCTTACCTCGAAAGCTGATTAGAGTAAGTTTTTCATGTATCTCTATAATGTATCTTTTATACTGTGTTATTTACTAGTCTACTATTCTATAGCAGAATCTTTCATTGACCGAACGTAGTGAGGTCTATGTTTCAACTCGATTTGCTTTTGTCTGTCTGTAATGTAACAAGATTACGGCCAAACCCGTTAATAGAATTCTATGAGATTTGGCAGGAATATTCCTTTTCAACTGCGCGTCGATGTGTACACAAGGTTTTTTGAAATTTTTCATTTTAAGGATAATATGAAAAGAAAAGGAGTTCCTCCATTCTCTGATAGTATATATATAACATCTACTTTGAAGATAGGATTTATCAGACTATATAATTAATCATAATCAATCAGATGAAGAGTGGATTATTCATTGCATGCATTACACAGTTATCTGGACGTGTCTATTTCTATTAGGTAGGATTTCAATATTTGTTATGATGCGTGCCCATCAGTATCAATATTCTCATATTTGAAAAACAAATTTAATAGGTGATTGAAAATAAAATCAAAAAAGATTAAATTAACTGAATAATGCTGAAAAAAGATAATATTCTTGATTGAGAAAAATTAATTTTAAAATAGTTGAGAAATATTTTTTCAGATAGAAAGATTATCACGAAACTGGATGAATTATCATATGGGTTACAAATTCAACCGAGTTTATTAACAAAAGTGAGTCTCTTGATCTTGGAGAAAACAAATAACAGGTTTTAAGAGTAAATTATGATTCAACTGTGAATTGGTATTCAACTGAATCAACTAGAACAGGTGACATCAGATACTTGTGAATGAGAAAACTGCGGGAGGTCTACTGTCCACATAACTACTAGTATACTGTGGAATCTCTCGAAGAGATGTCTCCTGCAATGACAGTTTTCTCCATCATTGAAGCAAATTTATATTCATAACAAGCTTGCATGACTTAAGTGCCGGTTGCACAAAAACCCGGTTAAATTTTAACCGTGATTAATTCCACGAGACCCTATCAGAGAAGCCGTCTTATCAGAAAGGCCCTCTCTGATTGTTCCTCGAGAAATTAATCACGGTTAACGTTTAATCGGCTTTTGTGCAACCGGGCTTAAGATATCTTCTTTACATCCTGATATTCGAAATTATGTTAGCATTATGATGATTGCGACATCGCTACTTTAAATGTTTATATTACGTTGCGCATTTACGGCGAAACGCGGTAATAGATTTTCAAGAAATTTTACAGGTAGGCTATGTTCCTTTTTTAATTGCGCGTCGACGTATATACCAGGTTTTTGGAAATTTTGCATTTCAAGGATAATATAAATGGAAAAAGGAGCCTCCTTCATACGCCAATATTAGAGTAAAAATCAGACTATAGAATTATTCATCATAAATCAGCTGACAAGTGATTACACAGATGTGTGGAGAAGCCAGTCTATTGCTGTATTTCCATAAGATCTATAATTTCAATCAGGTACTTGTGGATGAGAATACTGCGTGAAGTCTACTGTTCACAGAACTACTAGTTAGGTCTGGTGGGGGGGTTTTGGAGATGAGTGGTGAGAGGTTAAGGTTTTGAGGGTGGTTAAATTTTCATTGGGTTTAGGTAGAGAAAGAGAGAGAGTGAGTGAGTGAGTGAGAGAGAGAGTTGTCACGACCCACTTGCATCAGAACTGCTGAAACAGCATTTGGAAATTCTTCGGGTTCCCTGTATTTCACATATTCTTTTTTGGTTTGTTCTACTTCCTATTCTTCTTCTTCTTCTTCTTCTTCTTCTTCTTCTTCTCTTCTTCTTCTTCTTCTTATCTTCTTCTCTTCTTCTGCTTCTGCTTTCTTCTTCTTCTTCTTCTTTTCTTCTTCTTTTTCTGTCTTCTTCTCTTCTTCTTCTTCTCCTCCTACTCCTTCTCATTCTTCTTCTGCTTCTTCTTATTCTTCTTCTTCTTCCCCTTCCTCTGCCTCTGCCTCATCACCTTCTCCTGTCTTTTTTATCTTCTTCTACTTCTTCTTCTTCTTCAGCCTATTCTTCTCCTGTCTTATCCTCCTTCTTCATTTCATCTCCATCTTCTTTTTCGTCTTCTTTTTGTTCTCTTCCTACCTTATACCTTATCTTCGTGTTCTCCTATCTTTTTCTTCTCCAGCCTCTTTTCCTGAGGTCCTTTCTTCTTCTTCTTCTTCTTGATCTTCATCTCCCTCAAACTTCAGAGGGAGTAAAATCCTGTCTATTTCATCTACTTCTCCCTCACCAACATTCTCTTCTTTTTCTCTGTTATATTTTTCTTCTTCTTCCTCTTTTTTCGTCACTTCTTCTTTGCTCTTATTTTTCCCCTTTTCTTCCTCCTATTTCTTTTCTACCTCCTCTTCTTCTTCATCATCTTTTACTTCATCTTCTGCTTCACATTCTTGCTATTTTTCATCTCCTATCTTTTTCATCTACTTCTCCCTCACCAACATTCTCTTCTTTTTCTCCGTTATATTTTTCTTTTTCTTCCTCTTCTTTCGTCACTTCTTCTCCTTCTTGCTCTTATTTTTCACTTTTTCTTCCTCCTCTTTCTTTCCCACCTCCTCTTCTTCTTCTTCTTCATCATCTTTTACTCCATCTTCTGCTTCACATTCTTGCTATTTTTCATCTCTCTTCTATTTCTCCTTCATCACCCTCCTCCATCATCAGCTTCTTCTATCCCTTCCACCTCAATTAACACCCCTTCGATTATTTAATCATCTGTCTTGTCATCTATTAGAGTATCTTTTTCGAGTATCTATTTGTCCTTATTTTCTTTCTCCACTCTAACAAGAAATCTCAATTAAAATTTTAAAGTCAACAATCTCCTTATTAGGCAGGCCACTAACGGTAGGACATGCATGATACACATGACGTCATACATTCTTGTGTCATCACAGTGAAAGGCTTCTAATAATTTTTCTAGAGGTTAGGTTTTGATATCACCGATTTTTTGTTGTTTATCTTGTCTTCCTGCTCTATTTGAGGTGAAATATTGTTATTCTATCATAATCAAGTGATTTATTAGCTTCTCGCTGATGACAGATTATGCATGTTCAACATGCATGGCTACCGTAAGTGGCCAGCCTGATAAGGAAATGAATGTTTACTTAAATTTTAATCGAGATTTCTTGTCAGATTGACCCAGCAATGCTACATTAAGGTTTTGTGAACTATCTGTTATGAAGTTTGATCAAGTTTTTGAATTATCATAAGTGAATAAATTGGGAAAATTACGGTCTCCATTCTAAATGAAGTTATCGAAAGAAGTTATGAAAAGTTGCAAAGTAGAGATATCCTATAGTGTCAAATCTAGAGCTATCCTAGTCAAATGCAAGTTTTTGAATTATCATGAGTGGATAAATTGGGAAAATTACGGTCTCCATTCTAAATGAAGTTATCGAAAGTAGTTATGAAAAGTTGCAAAGTAGAGATATCCTATAGTGTCAAATCTAGAGCTATCCTAGTCAAACGCAAGTTTTTGAATTATCATGAGTGGATAAATTGGGAAAATTACGGTCTCCATTCTAAATGAAGTTATCGAAAGTAGTTATGAAAATTGCAAAGTAGAGATATCCTATAGTGTCAAATCTAGAGCTATATAGTCAATGCAATTTTTTGAATTATCATGAGTGGATAAATTGGGAAAATTACGGTCTCCATTCTAAATGAATATACGAAAGTATTTATGAAAAGTTGCAAAGTAGAGATATCCTATGTGTCAAATCTAGAGCTATAAGTCAAATGCAAGTTTTTGAATTACATGAGTGGATAAATTGGAAAAATTACGGTCTCCATTCTAAATGAAGTTATCGAAAGTAGTTATGAAAAGTTGCAAAGTAGAGATCTCCTATAGTGTCAAATCTAGAGCTATACTATCAAAGCAAGTTTTTGATTATCATGAGTGATAAATTGGGAAAATTACGGTCTCCATTCTAAATGAAGTTATCGAAAGTATTTATTAAAGTTGCAAAGTAGAGATCTCCTATAGTGTCAATCTAGAGCTATACTAGTCAAATGCAAGTTTTTGAATTATCATGAGTGGATTAATTGGGAAAATTACGGTCCTCCATTCTAAATGATTATCGAAAGTAGTTATGAAAAGTTGCAAAGTAGAGATATCCTATAGTGTCAAATCTAGAGCTATACTAGTCAAATGCAAGTTTTTGAATTATCATGAGTGGATAAATTGGGAAAATTACGGTCCCCATTCAAAATGAAGTTATCGAAAGTTGTTATGAGAAGTTGCAAAGTAGAGATATCCTATAGTGTCAAATCTAGAGCTATCCTAGTCAAACGCAAGTTTTTGAATTATCATGAGTGGATAAATTGGGAAAATTACGGTCTCCATTCTAAATGAAGTTATCGAAAGTAGTTATGAAAAGTTGCAAAGTAGAGATATCCTATAGTGTCAAATCTAGAGCTATATATCAAATGCAAGTTTTTGATTATCATGAGTGGATAAATTGGGAAAATGACGGTCTCCATTCTAAATGAAGTTACCGAAAGTAGTTATGAAAAGTTGCAAGGAGAGATATCCTATGGTGTCAAATCTAGAGCTATCCTAGTCAAATGGCAAGTTTTTGAATTATCATGAGTGGATAAATTGGGAAAATTACTGTCTCCATTCTAAATGAAGTTATCGAAAGAAGTTATGAAAAGTTGCAAAGTAGAGATATCCTATAGTGTCAAATCTAGAGCTATCTAGTCAAACGCAAGTTTTTGAATTATCATGAGTGGATAAATGGGAAAATTACGGTCTCCATTCTAATGACGTTATCGAAAGTAGTTATGAAAAGTTGCAAAGTAGAGATATCCTATAGTGTCAAATCTAGAGCTATACTAGTCAAATGCAAGTTTTTGAATTATCATGAGTGGATAAATTGGGAAAATTACGGTCTCCATTCTAAATGAAGTTATCGAAAGTAGTTATGAAAAGTTGCAAAGTAGAGATATCCTATAGTGTCAAATCTAGAGCTATACTAGTCAAATGCAAGTTTTTGAATTATCATGAGTGGATAAATTGGGAAAATTACGGTCCCCATTCAAAATGAAGTTATCGAAAGTTGTTATGAGAAGTTGCAAAGTAGAGATATCCTATAGTGTCAAATCTAGAGCTATCCTAGTCAAACGCAAGTTTTTGAATTATCATGAGTGGATAAATTGGGAAAATTACGGTCTCCATTCTAAATGAAGTTATCGAAAGTAGTTATGAAAAGTTGCAAAGTAGAGATATCCTATAGTGTCAAATCTAGAGCTATACTAGTCAAATGCAAGTTTTTGAATTATCATGAGTGGATAAATTGGGAAAATGACGGTCTCCATTCTAAATGAAGTTACCGAAAGTAGTTATGAAAAGTTGCAAGGAGAGATATCCTATGGTGTCAAATCTAGAGCTATCCTAGTCAAATGGCAAGTTTTTGAATTATCATGAGTGGATAAATTGGGGAAATACTGTCTCCATTCTAAATGATTATCGAAAGAGTTATGAAATTTGCAAAGTAAGATATCCTATAGTGTCAAATTAGAGCTATCCTAGTCAAACGCAAGTTTTTGAATTATCATGAGTGGATAATTGGGAAAATTACGGTCTCCATTCTAAATGAAGTTATCGAAAGTAGTTATGAAAAGTTGCAAAGTAGATATCCTATAGTGTCAAATCTAGAGCTATACTAGTCAAATGCAAGTTTTTGAATTATCATGAGTGGATAAATTGGGAAAATTACGGTCCCCATTCAAAATGAAGTTATCGAAAGTTGTTATAAGAAGTTGCAAAGTAGAGCTATCCAAGTGTCAAATCTAGAGCTATCCTAGTCAAATGCAAGTTTTTGAATTATCATGAGTGGATAAATTGGGAAAATTACGGTCCCCATTCTAAATAAAGTTATCGAAAGTTGTATGGAGAAGTTGCAAAGTAGAGATATCCTATAGTGTCAAATCTAGAGCTATCCTAGTCAAATGCAAGTTTTTGAATTATCATGAGTGGATAAATTGGGAAAATTACGGTCCCCATTCTAAATAAAGTTATCGAAAGTTGTTATGAGAAGTTGCAAAGTAGAGATATCCTATAGTGTCAAATCTAGAGCTATCCTAGTCAAATGCAAGTTTTTGAATTATCATGAGTGGATAAATTGGGAAAATTACGGTCCCCATTCTAAATAAAGTTATCGAAAGTTGTTATGAGAAGTTGCAAAGTAGAGATATCCTATAGTGTCAAATCTAGAGCTATCCTAGTCAAATGCAAGTTTTTGAATTATCATGAGTGGATTAAATTGGGAAAATTACGGTCCCCATTCTAAATAAAGTTATCGAAAGTTGTTATGAGAAGTTGCAAAGTAGAGATATCCTAGTGTCAAATCTAGAGCTATCCTAGTCAAATGCAAGTTTTTGAATTATCATGAGTGGATAAATTGGGAAATTACGGTCCCCATTCTAAATAAAGTTATCGAAGTTGTTATGAGAAGTTGCAAAGTAGATATCCTATAGTGTCAAATCTAGAGCTATCTAGTCAAATGCAAGTTTTGAATTATCATGAGGGATAAATTGGGAAAATTACGGTCCCCATTCTAAATAAAGTTATCGAAAGTTTTATGAGAAGTTGCAAAGTAGAGATATCCTATAGTGTCAAATCTAGAGCTATCCTAGTCAAATGCAAGTTTTTGAATTATCATGAGTGGATAAATTGGGAAAATTACGGTCCCCATTCTAAATAAAGTTATCGAAAGTGTTATGAGAAGTTGCAAAGTAGAGATATCCATATGTCAAATCTAGAGCTATCCTAGTCAAATGCAAGTTTTTGAATTATCATGAGTGGATAAATTGGGAAAATTACGGTCTCCATTCTAAATGAAGTTATCGAAAGTAGTTATGAAAAGTTGCAAAGTAGAGCTAGCCAAGTGTCAAATCTAGAGCTTTCCTAGTCAAATGACAAGACAAGGATTTACAGACAAGGATAGCGAACGAATCTCAATCAGTTGCCGACTTCATAACGTGAATCTCTCAATTTGCCAGCAGTAGCAGTTCACAAATCTCAATTTAGAACGTGTTTACAAACATTCAAATTTCTGAAACAAACTACTGTTTACTAGAGCAAGACGATAAACAGAAAAGTGCGTTCAGTATCAAAAACGTGTAGCCTTTCCAACTAAGGCCCAGTTGCACAGAACCCTGTTGAATTTTAATCATGATTACATCCCACTAGAATAGATCGGGGAAAGTTTTTTTTTTAAGTGGAGGCTTCTCTGATTGGTTCTCGTGACATTTAATCGGGAATAAAAGTTAACAGACTCTTGTGCAACCGGGTATTACAGTTTGATAAAACTCCTGAGATCTTCTTTTGTAGAGTTATAATTCAAGCCTCAAGATAAAAGTAGGAACTTGCTGCGCTTGTTCAAAAATAGGAACAAAGAAGATGAAAGTCCCTGCAGCGTCTATATACAATACTGATGTCAGTGTAATTCTGAAATTTTTATTGTGTTGATAGTATTTTACAAAGGCAGAAAAAAGTTTCATTTTATTTTTAGTCCGCGTAACGTACAGCTTCGTATAGCTCATACTGTAGTAACTTATTTAGCTTCTCGTTCTACAATTAGACCATAGTAAGGTCCACATTATAATGGCAGTATATAAACTTAATATTATATCAGACTAGCCGTCAGGCTCGCTTCGCTCGCCATATCCGTCTAGCCAGGGGGCTCTGCCCCCTTGACCCCCGACTGGGTCGTCAAAGAATGAATTCAGCAGGCTCGCTTCGCTCGCCTGCATTTTTCATTTGAGCATTTTTATCATATGTTAGGACGATCCAGTCAGGGGTCCAGACTAAACGTCTGGCTAAACGGATATGGCGAGCGAAGCGAGCCTGACGGCTAGTAATATAATATTCCAGGAGTAGCTCTGATTGGAGAGTAGCAGTTGCCCAATAAATTTTTCCGCGATAAATGCGTTTCAATCTTCAACTTGGTGCCAACCTAACAAAGTCAACTCAACTTAATGCCAACCTGACAAAATTATTAATTTAGTTACCAGTTAACAACTGTTTCGAAGAGTACTCTCTCTAGATTAAAGTTCTATATTAACATATGGTGGACATTTTTCAATTATAATTAAGAGATTGAAATAAGAAGAATATACATGCTAAAAGACGAACTTTAAACCCCTAAAACCACCCTTAGAGTTAAAATATTGCCAAAAGATTTCTTAGTGCGCCTCTAAGGGCCACTGAAACATACCTAACAAATTTGAATTTTTGGTCCGGTAGATTTTTAGTTCTGCGAGTGAGTGAGTGAGTCAGTCAGTCAGTCAGTGAGTGAGTGCCATTTCGCTTTTATATATATTTTATATATATAGATGTACCAGTAAAAGCTATCCTCTAGATGAGGTAGTGGCAAGGCAGAGAGTCGGCAACGCAGTTATATATTATGAAAATGGGAGAATAGCGTTGCCGACTCTTTGCCTTGCCACTACCTCCTCTAGAGGAAAGCTGATACATCTGATACAATATTGTTTAATATTGATACAAAAGTTTTCATTCTTCTCCAAATGATAAATTGTATTTTATTCATCAAGAATATATAATATATATATATATATATATATATATATATATATATATATATATATATATATATATATTTCTCAAAAACGTTCTGGCAACATTGCGGAGCAAGAAAAGGATAACAGTATCTGCGTTGTCAAATGATAGACAAGGATGGCAATACCAATGTTATCAATACTGACATTATAACGTGGACCTCACTATAGTCTATCAACTCTAACATAGCTCCCTTACCATATCAAATACAACTTTCACCCCTTGAACTCAACTTCAATGGAATTCCATCTTTCAACAGAAATCTATCTTAAATTATTCCAAATTCCTCCTCTCTTTTGACAAATTCCACTTTCAGATTCCAATTCCTTTTTCGGCGTATCCATCTTCCAGTACTCTCAACTCCCAACAATTTATTCCACAGTATTCTCTGTCCTTTTCCCATCAAATAATCCTCTCACTTCGATATTCGTCTTTGAGTCAATTAATTCTTGTATAATGCCATTCTGAGAAAATCCTTTTCATCTAATATTTTATCATCTCCGCGACGTTCCAATATTATTCTGAAAATTCCCTTTGAGTCAATCACTCATTTTATTCCACGAGAAAATAAATAGGAGAGAGTTTCCAGGAAACCGATTTATAAACGCGAAGTTTCGTTGAGTTTCCCCGGAAAATCCTTGATGAAAAGTGGAATTATGGAGGATGAATGACGGTAATTGGAATATACTGATGGATTTGACGGTTAGGCAATTTTTTACGCCGATAAAAAACAGAGTTCATAACTGGAAATTCAAGGCTGTGATCAATTTTCTGTCAGGCTATAATAATTTTTCTGGCATAGCTCCATAATTAACCGAATTAATTAGGTGCTCGTGACTGGTATACTCAAATTAATCACGCCTGTTTAGTGGATTGGATTATTCTTTTGATGCCTCAGAAAAAAGCATTAATATTCTTCGGGAAGTTTTCTCGTGGGAGTTCTCTTCACTTTCTCTTCAAGAATGAAGAAACGTCCACACGCAGACGTTTAGTCTTTGTGGAGGAATTCCATAATATTGAGTTTTTCACTGTAAATGTTTCACTGTAAATACTTGAAGGAATAAAAAATATTTGAAATTTGAATTTGAAAATATATCTTTTATGTTGGAGAGGGAAAGGAACTTGAGACACAAGGGCCCGGTTGCACAACAGCCGGTTTAATTTTAACCGTGATTAATTCCACGATAACCAATCAGAGAAGGCTTTTTTGAAGAGACGGCTTCTCTGATTGCTTCTCGTGGAATTAATTACAGTTAAAATTAAACCGGTTTTGTGCAACACAAGGTTTTTTTAAAGAGTGTAGGAACTGTGTCATGATGTTTTGTTGAGAAAATTATATTTATTTCTAATTTTTCAATCCGTGTCTGCTGATTATTTGAAATACATTCCATTCCACCTTAAATAATATGAAATCTCATCTTCATAGAAATTCAAAGTTAAAGTAGGCTACCCTAAAAACACTCCATTCACATGGGCAACTCTTTAAATTAATAAAAACAATATAAAAATCTTGATGTTCCCTTTATTTTTTGAAAACTTTAAGATAGTTAGGGTCGACCTAAGTTAGGGACTAAACTAGTTGTTGAACTATTTTAAAGTTTTTAAAAAATAAACGGTACTTAATCAAGTTGCGTGTATTTTTTCAAATTTCAAAAAAAACTAATCAAATACGCTACATCGACTCTGACCTCCAAACTTCATAAATCTACCCCAAATTAATTTCTATATTAGACAACAAGTAGATTTTACAAGTATTTCTCTTAACATTTTTGTATTCTCCAAGTATTTTTTTACTTTCCTTGCCCTATTAAGGAAAGTATTGCTTTCCGAAAAAAATTAAGGTACCCCGATTTCTAAATTTCTATACGTTTCAAGGTCCCCTGAGTCCAAAAAAGTGGTTTTTGGGTATTGGTCTGTATGTGTGTGTGTATGAGTGTATGTGCCTCTGTTTACACTATATCTCATCTCCCAATTAACGGAATGACATGAAATTTGGAACTTAAGGTCTTTACAGTATAAGGATCCGACACGAACAATTTCGATCAAATGGAATTAAATATGGCGACTAAAATGGCGAAAATGTTGTCAAAAGCTCAAAAACAAGGTTTTCTGCGATTTTCTCGGAAACTGCTTAACGATTTTGATCAAATTTATACCGAAAATAGTCATTGATAAGCTCTATCAATTGCTATAAGTCGCATATCTGTAAAAATCCCAGGGGCTCCGCCCCATCTATGCAAAAATTGATTTTAGATTCCCAATTATCAGGCTTCAAATATAATTTAAACGAAAAATTCCAAGTGGAAAAGATTGAGCATGAAAATCTCTACAATTAATGTTCAGTAACATTTTCACCTAATATATTGAAAATAAGCTCGAAATTCGAGAAAATGTGATTATTCAATTGCAAACTGTTGGCAACTGTTGATTCTATTAAATCAGTCACTATGAAGAAATAGCAGACCTCGTGTGTCTCCAGCGATATTGTCCTGTCACCAGTTGGCTCAGATCTTTGAATAGTCCAAGTCATAGTCAATAGTAGTAATCAAAGTCAATAGTAATCATAATCAAAGTCTTGAGATGCGCGTGAACACTAGCGTCAGGTGATCAATTTTCATAACGGCAAGGAAAGTTGTGTGAGTGCGCCACACCAGATTTTTGAATATTGATCTCAGAGTTTCTCGTTCTCAGAGAAAAACTCGATTCGGAAAAAAAATCTCAGAACTAAAACCAGATTCGTCTAAAAATTGAATCAATCCTTTACAAACACAGAAGCCTTCATCGCAAACCCAGTTACACTCTGCAAACTCGTTATGAAAGTGTCCGTTTGCCAGGCTGGTAATTAAATTCGTCCCGTTGAAGTGTTGATGAAATTCATTTGGTGAGCTCAGATCTCTCGGCAACGGGATTAAAAAATAAATCCTTTTCGGCCATTTTATTAGCCGGGGGAATCTTTCTGAGGAGAACACTCCGATCGGGAGGATTTTAATGAAATAAGGGACGTTGTGTACAGAGTATATATGTTTGTATGATCTTTATGTGTCAGAGAGATTGGTGAGCTATAAGCTATATGGTGGCGTGGACTCTAACACTGTGGACTTCAACAGGAACTCGTTTGTATAATATTTTATGTGAGAGATATTATGTGTGGTGCTGGTGTGGACTTTAATACGGTGGACTTCAACAGAAACCCATGAAAGGTGGACTCACCTAAGTAGAAAATATTCAATTGCCGACTTTGCTTTAGTGAGGTCCACGTTATAATGACCGTTTGATTAACATTGGTGTTGCTATCTTTGTCTATCATCCGACAAAGCAGATTGCGCTATCCTTTTCTTAGCTCCGCTATGTTACCTGATTGGTTTTTAACTAGTAGTTCTGTGAACAGTAGACCTCACGCAGTATTCTCATCCACAAGTACCTGATTGAAATTATAGATCTTATGGAAATACAGCAATAGACTGGCTTCTCGACACATCTGTGTAATCACTTGTCAGCTGATTTATGATGATTAATTCTATAGTCTGATTTTTACTCTAATATTGGCGTATGAAGGAGGCTCCTTTTTCCTTCTATATTATCCTTGAAATACAAAATTCCAAAAAACCTTGTATATACGTCGACGCGCAATTAGAAAAGGAACATACCTGTCAAATTTCATGAAAATCTATCACCGCGTTTCGCCGTAAATGCGCAACATATAAACATTTAAACATTCAAACATTCAAACATTCAAACATTCAACATTCACTTCAAACATTCAAACATTCAAACATTCAAACATTCAACATTCAAACATTCAAACATTCAAACATTCAAACATTCAAACATTCAAACATTCAAACATTCAAACATTCAAACATTCAAACATTCAAACATTCAAACATTCAAACATTTAACATTTAAACATTCAAACATTAAACATTGAGAGAAATGCCAAACCGTCGACTTGAATCTTAGACCTCACTTCGCTCGGTCAACAAGTAGAAACATAATTGATCAACAAAATATCTTTAATCTCAATTATAATAATTTATAATTCAATCATTGAGAAATATACTTCTTTTTTGACGAATAAAGTATAGCCTAATAAAGAATTTTAAACAAGAATGAAGATATACCGGTACTGTATTGCCAAAAGATTTCTTAGTGCGCCTCTAAAGGGCCAACTGAACATACCTACCAAATTTGAACTTTTTTGGTCCGGTAGATTTTTAGTTCTGCGAGTGAGTGAGTCAGTCAGTCAGTCAGTCAGTGAGTGAGTGCCATTGCGCTTTTATATATATAGATAAGCTAGACATCTGCTGATGAAAGGCGAAATGCCCGTGTTTGTGGCGCAGAAGTCTGTACGCACCTCATACGGTGGACTTTCATACAAACCCATCAAACGTTGTGAACAAAATTCAACCATGGACTTTCGTATAAACAGTCACCTGTTTTCTTCAACTGTTCGCAGCTTCAAAGTCCACCGTATTAAGGTCCACGTGTATGTGTATATATAATGGCCCATATGAATAAAACCAGAGCAAATGCTCATGAGCAAGAGAATGGAGCAAAAGGTTTTGCTCATGAGCAAAAGGTAGAAGCAAAAGCATTTACCTTATGCTCCTGAACTCTGGAGCAAATGCTCACGTATTTTAGAGATTTTTCATCAGCTGATTCGCTTTTGTAGCCTTAATTTGTTTTTATAGCTTAACGGAAGCGCTAAATATGCAAGTAGGGTGCACCGCTTGTGTTTGCGTCGTCTGCTATGTTTTCTATTTATGAATATGAATAGAGTTTTGGGTTAGTTGAGTTTAGAATTTTGAAATAATAGCGTGAAAAAATGTCATCTCTATAATAATCTTCCGCATGTTCTTATAATCTTAATAGCTTCCTTATAATCGTCTACTCTCATCTTCTTAAATGCCTATTTCCTATTTTGTGTTGGCTATCTTTATAACAGGTAGCTATCTTTTGTATTTATTCTTTTGTAGGGATAATGGTGATATATATCATGATTGAATCTGAAAAGAGTTCTCAACTATTGGTTATGATCGTACCTGGTAGTTTCCTTTTCCTCATACGAATTAGTTGAGCCATTTTACTATGAGCAGAAGGTGATAAGCTGCCCCAGAGTAGACTCACCTTTTTTGAAGCATTTGCTTCAAAAGTTGAGCAAATGCTCTAGTTTATTCATACAATTTTGAGCAAAAGCTTTTACTTCTAAGCAAATGCTCAAACTATTTTTTTGATGAGCATGAGCAAAAGGTTTTGCTCATGTTTATTCATAGAAAATGAAGCAAATGCTCCATATTTTAGAAATATAAGCAAATGCTCAACTTTATTCATATGGCCCATTATGTGGGAACTGTGTGTGTGTGTGTGTGTGTGTGTGTGTGGTGTGTGTGTGTGTGTGTGTGTGTGTGTGTGTGTGTGTGTGTGTGTGTGTGTGTGTGAGCACAGTAATCTTTTCCAGCCCAGAGTGGAAAGACAGACAAGTGAAGCTTTTTTAAGCTTTTTTAAGGCTTGGATTAGATGCTAGCTTAGGGAAGGGAGTCCTTCTCAATGCACTAATTGTCACGCTGAAATAGCAAGGGCGGTCTCAGTACATTCCCTTTTCCGATTCGTTAGCAAGCAAAGGGGCCGCTTTTCCCAATTCCCTCTCATTCACCCCTCCGGGGGGCCCGACCCACATTAGGGGTACCGAGCCCCCCTTTCAACAACCTACACCACAACGCACTTACAACAGTAAGTCCTTCTCGCGTCTGTGTTCTTCTTCCTTATATTCTTCTTTTTCTTCTTCTTCTTCTTCTTTCTTTCTTTTCTTCTTCTTCTTCTTCTTTTTCTTCTTCTCCTTCTTTCTTCTTCTTCTTCTTTTTCTTCTCTCTTCTTCTTCTTCTTTCTTCTTCTCTTCTTCTTCTTCTTCTTCTTCTTCTTCTTCTTCTTTTCTATTGTATTATATTATTATATATTATTATTATTATTATTATTATTATTATTATTATTATTATTTATTATTATTATATTATATTATTATTATTATTGTATTTATTATTATTATTATTATTATTATTATATTATTTATTATGATATTATTCTCCAGCCTCTTATCCTCCATCTTATTTCTCTTCTCCTTCATTTCATCTACATCTTCTTTTTTTGTTCTCTTCCTCCCTCATCTTCTTTTTTTCCCATCTTCTTCAGCCTCTTTTCCTTTTGTCTTTTTCTTTTCGATCTTCTTCTTCCTCAAACTTTGAAGGGAGTAAAAAATCCTGTCTATTTCATTTCTTCTCCCTCTCCAACATTCTTTTCTTTCCCTTTTTTCTTCACCTGTCTTATTCTTTGTTCTCTTTTTCTTCTTCTTCTTCCTTTTCTTTCGTCAATTCTTCTTCCTTCTTCTCCTGTCTTCTTATTTGTTCTCTTTTTCTTCTTCTTCTTCTTCTTCCTCTTCTTTCGACACTTTTTCTTCCTTCTTCTTGCTCTTATTTTTTCCTTTTTCTCCCTCCTCTTTCTTTTGTTCCTCCTCGTTTATTCTCTCTTCTCTTCTTCTATTTCATCATCATCTTCTTCTTCTTCTTCTCCTGACTATTTTTGCTCTTCCTTTACATGTTTTCTTCTCTATCGTCGTCTTCTCCTCTTTTTTCTTCTTCTTCTTCTTCTTTTCCTACTTCTTCTTCTCCTTCCTCTCCTCTCTCTTTCATCTTCTTCTCTCGCTTCTCCAGTCTCTTTATTCATCCTCTACCTCCTTTACTCAACCTTCTTCTTTTCTTTCTATTCACCCACTTCATTTTCTTTCTTTCCCAACCTTAACTTCCTCTTACTCAATCCCCACTTCTTCAGTGTCACTCTCCTCCACTCAAAGAGACTCTCCCTCTCTCTCCACTTCTTCTGTGTCACTCTCCTCCACTCAAAGAGCCTCTCTCTCTCTCTCTCCACTTCTTCTGTGTCACTCTCCTCCACTCAAAGAGACTCTCCCTCTCTCTTCAAATCCTCTGAGACTCTTCTTCTCTCGGAAAAAGAGACCGTCTTTTTCGACGGTTGCAGTGTTTCAGTGGAAAGCGTAATTTTTCTCTTCTGCCAGTCTTTTCTCGTTTGAGAGGCGTTTGGCTGAAAGAACGCTCATTATCGCAACAACTGTTTACTTACGCTCTCTCGTTACACCTATATTCATTCCCTTCCCTCCCAGTGTATTTTTTCTTCGAGCGTTATTCCTCCTCTTTACATTCCTTGCCCTATTAACCATATATAGGAAAGTATTGCTTTCCAAAAAAATTAAGGTACCCTAATTTCATGTTTTCTATACGTTTCAAGGTCCCCTCAGTCGGAAAACATGATCTTTGGGTGTGTGTTTGTGTGTTTGTGTGTGTGTCTGTGAACACGATAACTCCATTCCTAATTAACCGATTGACTTGAGATTTCAAACTCAAGGTCCTTATACCATGAGGTTCCGACAGTAATAAATCCAATAGAATTCAATTCAAAATGACGGAAAATTACTAAAAAACCATGTTTTTCACGGTTTCTCGAAAACGGCTCTAACAATACACTTCAAATTTATACCATGGATAGCTATTTATAAGTCCCATCAACTGACATGAGTCTCATTTCTGGGAAAATTGAAGGAGTTCCGTAATATTCTTGAGAAAAATGGCGGATAATTACTAAAAACCATGTTTTTCACGGTTTTTATCGAAACCGGCCTCTAACGATTTTTTCTTCAAATTTATATCATGGATAGCTATTTATAAACCCTATCAACTGACATGAGTCTCCTTCCTGGGAAATTAACAGGGGGTCCACCCCATCCTTGAAAAATAGGTAATGTAACCTCCTTCTCGTGCATGAGGTAGGTAGGTAGACAAGTTTATAAAAAGAACACATAGTCGAGATATCTCATCTCGCAGTTGTTTTGCCGACTTTAAAAAAATCATCGTATTTCACAATTTACAACAAGGAAAAAGTTACTCTGAAAACAATTATATAAACAATACAGTAGTTCTGATCGTAGTTTCAAATATGTTGCAGCCAATCGTCTTATGTTATCCCCTAAATTATCCTCGTTTAAGAATGAGGCTCACAGTTCAATGAGCAAGGAAAGTTTTGTGAGTGTACCACACCAGATTTTTTTTATACCTCTCCTTTTCATGAACTCTCTTCTCTCTCGCCTTCGTCCTTCTCTTATCATCCTTGCCTGCCTACTGTCTGTTTTCTTTTCCCCTGGCGTTGTACCCCATTTTTCCATTCTTCTTCTTGTTTTTCTTTTTCATATTCTTATTCTCCTCACCTCCTTCTCATCCTTACTAATATGTCTCTCCTTCTTTCATCAGCAGATGCGACGCTTATTATATTTGTACCTTACTGTTTCTGTACAAACACAAATAAATTACTAGCTGATGAAAAGTGGAATGTACGTGTTCATGGCGCTCAAGTCTGTGTGCAGCTTTAGGTTCCGGCTGCACGTTCGTCCATTAAATTTAACCGAGATTAAATGACGTTTGAATGTCACCAGAACCAATGAAAAACTGCTGATGTATAATCAGCCTCTTTAATCAATGTTGAATTTAATAGACGTACTTGCAACCAGGCTTAACTGACAAGCTGTTCATTTCAATCTAGATATCTAATGGGAAACCAGATGTTTAAACTATCAATTTTTGTAGGGATGTTTTGGGAGGAAATGAACATTCGTCCATGAAATTTAACCGAGATTAAACCACGGTAAAATGTCAACAGAACTATCGAGAGAAACTACTGATGTTTGGGAGGAAAATCACGTTCGTGTATTACATTTGACCGAGATTAAACCACGGTAAAATGTCAACAGAAACAATTAAAGAAACTGCTGATGTTTAATCAACCTCTTTAATCACGGTTAGATTCAATAGACGTACAAGCAGCCGGGCCTAAACTGACAAGCTGTTCATTTCAATCTAGATATCCAATGGGAAACCTGATGTTTAAACTATCAATTACTGTAGGAACATTTTGGGAGAAAATGAACATTCGTCCATCAAATTTAACCCAGATTAAATGACGTTTGAATGTCACCAGAACTAATGATAGAAACTGCTGATGTTTAATCAGCCTCTTTAATCACAGTTAGATTTAATAGACGTACGTGCAACCAGGCCTAAACTGACAAGCCGTTTATTTCAATCTAGATATTTAATGGGAAACCGGATGTTTAAACTATCAATTGTGGAAACGTTTTGGAAGGAAGTGAATTCTCAGAGCGAGTCATGAGTTGGCAACACTGTAGCCAGCTGGGAAGCCATGGAAACTTTAATGGACAAAATGAATAACTCAATTATCTTGAAGAAGCTCTTTCCACTTTCCTCGGGGAGTAAATTTGCGGTCGTTGTCGCAACTCGCTTAGTTTCTGAGAGAGAGAAAGAGAGAGAGAGAGAGAGAGAGAGAGAGAGAGTGAATAGATTTGATTTCTTTATTTATGTATGTTACAATATTTACTGGCTTATACACTAATTTACATTAAATGACGGTACTGCTAGTTATTCAAGAATTTAACTAAGTATAAAAATTAATCAATGAGAATAAAGTTGAATGCAATTAGAATAACGATAATATAATAATGTGATGAACTTCATAAATCGGCGGTGTTTCAACAAATAATTGTCGATTCTCTAAGAAGGATACAAATATCCTTCCCATTAACACAAAAATATTGGAATTCGTTTACTATTAAAAGACTATGCCACGCTTTTTTAAATTATGCCACTCTTTGTTAAATTTTGACAAAGCGTGTGGGGTCTTATCAATTCACTAACTGCACTAACTGAGTTATATGTTTTTCTCTGCAACTACGTTATATCAACAGAACTATGGAATATCTTTATCTCATTCTCATTATTACAGTATTGCTAGGTCTTCCGATAACATTTCTCGTTCTTGCTTCTAATCTTATTGCAGATTGCAGTCACTCTGTTTTCTTCTACACTGGGTGTTTTCATTATTATAGAATCTTTCTGAGTAGTTGTGGTGGTACTAAGGTGGTTATCCATACTGAAGACCAAATATCTAGTATTCTATTCATTAAAGGTTCTGCTATTTAACATTTATTTTTTATTTCCTTTAATTATTATTATTCTTGAAATGTAAAGGGGGGAGAATAGTGGTGATGACCCAAGTTATTTGCTGATTAAGGATGAGAATCTGATTTATGTAATATGAACATTAACCTTAACGTAAGAGAGTAATATTTTTCTTTTTGTTTAGTTTGCTGAGATAACTTTAATAACGAATAAGAGTAATTCTTTTTTTTTTCTTGTTTTTAATATTTTACGATATTGAAAACAGTTTTTTACCGGTGGGCTTGGATGATCGACTTATATTTATTTGTTCATTTTTTTTCACTTCTTGTCATTTATTTGAATTTATATATTTTTTCATTTTTCTCTTTTCATATATGTCATAATTTCTTCTTTGTCTGTGTACTATCAAAATGTTAGAGGATTGCGTACAAAAACCTCGATCTGTATGAATCTCTTCTAAGTGCAAATTACGATTTGATAGTATTGACTGAGACCTGGCTGCACGACGGCTAGTCAGTTGTGAAAATTTTGATGACCGCTACTCTGTCTATCGGAGTGATAGGGGAGGGGGTGGTGGCGGTCGCAGGGGGGGTGGAGTACTTATCGCAGTGAGAAGATCATTGCAATCGGAGCTCTGTAGTGAGCTATCTGTAAATAATGATTATTATTGTTATGATTCCGTAGGGTTAAACTAAATCAAATTCAACCGATTATCATATAAATGCTGTTTATATGCCACCTTCACTCCTTCAAATGTTTTCTTGATTACTGTGAATACATTGAATCCTTGAATAGCTTACTCAATGGAAATTTAATGATTATTGGTGATTTCAATTTACCCGAAATTAGCTCTGTTACTTATGATCTCTCTTCTGGCTCATGCAAAGCAAAATTTCTTGTCATTTAATGTCATTCTATGATCTAATTTCTTATAATTCAGTACAAAATGAGCTCGGTAGAACACTGGATATTGTCTTGAGCAACTTTCCAGTTGATGTAGTGAATGCGATGATCCACTCCTCCCGCAAGACTGTTATCACCCTGCATTGTGTGGAAGCCTCATATGCGGTGAAGGTGTCAGAGCTCGACTCAAATCGTTCACCCGAATATTCGTATGACTATTCCAAGGGGGACTATCTCGGCCTCTATTGCGGACTCCGCGATTCCGTTGGGACTCGTTTTTCGTTTGCGGTGATGTTGACTCTGCTGTAGATAATTTTTATGAAGTACTTTACAAAAATTTTGATGATTTATTCCAAGGAGGAGGTTGAATA